>NC_048423.1:6657327-6663357 GCF_013103735.1 Etheostoma cragini | reverse complement strand
CCCCCCCCCCCCCCCCTTCAGCAGCTGCAACATTACAATGTTGCCTTCGCATTAATGCATCAATGAATAATATTACGGTAATACGATTAGTGCAGCAATTAGTCGATAATTTAATTGGTCGGTTGACAGGAGATTAATCTTTTTTTTTATTAGATGCTAAACATTCACTTGTTTCAGCTTCTTATAGGTGAGTATTTGGTGCTTTCTTTGATCATTTCATAAAAATGTAAATTGAATATATTACTGTTGGTCAAATAAAACAGATAACACCTCAAAAAGTAAACAAGAGATAATCATAAATTGCAGCCCTGTCAGATTTCTATGAACAATCAATCAATTAAGTTTTCCTCCGATAAATTACCACGTAAGTACGATCACAGACAACAGACAACCTTCCTGACAAAATGGACATGCTGTGTTTACACAGCAGGCAAAAAGGGGCACAAGAAGACAAAATTGTGCACACACAAATACACACACATTCATTTGACCACACACAAGACAGTTTTGGTGTGAATTTTGTGTAATAAATACAAATTCAGCCGTGTGTGTGTGTGTGTGTGTGTGTGTGTGTGTGTGTGTGTCAGCAGTAATATCCTCCTACAGTGACTGACAGATGGCGTTCAGTGTTTGGCCGTAAATGTGCTCTCTGAGTGTTTGTCTGTGTGCCAGTCGCCTGGAGTTTGGAGACTCCTCGTGAAAGTCTAACTGTTCTGACACTGCTCAAAACCAACTGTCCTTGATTGTCAACCATGGATGAACCGCAGCATATGTGTGCATATATATATGCATGTGTGGATGGGTGTGTATGCAGTGGCCTTCTGGATAGAGTAGAGTAGGCCAGGGAAGCAGATGTTAACGGAAGAGATATATCTATCTAAATCTCTGGCCACCACATGCTGCAAATCTACCCGGAGGATCGGGTCTCTCAGCAGGATGACAAGGAAACCAGAGCTGGAGAACTTTTTTTTTTCCTTCTTAAATATGGAAGACAGAGAGAAGATTATGTGTGTGTGTGTGTGTGTGTGTGTGTGTGTGTGTGTGTGTGTGTGTGTGTGTGTGTGTGTGAGTGAGAGAGAGCCAGCTATGGGCCTGGCACAGCACTGGGTGACAGTCCCCTCTCAGCGGGGAGACTCGGGCGACAAAGTGAAACATGGTTGTGAGGAGAGAGAACCACGACTGAAGCCAAGAACAGACAACACAAATAGAGAGATCAGACCACCTCTTGGTATGGTCCAGTCCAAAATAAAATAAAGAAACGTGTTTGATTATGTTCCTTCACTGAAAACAGAATGAAAACAGGGGACACAAAAAGTTCTAAAATGAAGGGAGTTTGAATGTGGACCAAGTTGTTTTGGCTTTGAAGGCAACATGACGTCCTTCTGTGGTTCATACAGTAATTGTTTTTTAAAGGTTGATGGTCATTAGAGCAGACAAATCTCACTTAGCCTGCCATGAAATTACTTTCAATGTGGACAAACAACCTGTGACTTTAGCCATTAGTGTTTTATGTAAGCCTTTCTACAAGGCAGAGTTGTAAGCAATAGTCGTTTTCTCTTTTTTGTCCCTTGCCAATAAATTTAAAACGTGTGGAAGTTCATGTTTGTAGTTGTCATAACACTTATCGGTAAGGAGACTTGCATTAACTAATATTACATTAAGCTTAAAGCCGCGTCATGTTGAATATACTTGTGTGTACAGAATATAATAATGTTTGAAAAAATGTTATAATGAAGATACATCATTAATGTCTTTTTAGAGCTAGGTCGTAATTTAATGGGAAAATAGAAATTGGAAAACAGTTTATATTATATACAGTAAAGAATATATAACATGTTTTCAGTTATTTCACACTGTTTTGTTAAGTACATATTTCCACATGTGTTCATTCACAGTTTTGATGCCTTCAGTGATATTGCAAATAAAGAAAACGCATTGAATTAGAAGGTGGTTCCAAACTTTCGGCCTGCACACAATTATTTATTTTTGTAATGCCAATCTCCAATCTAGAAAATAATCTCTTAAACATTGCTCTTTGGCCTCTGTCTCCCTGCTTGTCTTTTGCTTTCCCTCTCCTCCTCCTCTTCTCTCCCTTTTGGTGATGCTAGAGGAGCGCTTGGTCCTGGTTTGTCCTCATGGATCGGGGCAGTCAGACTGGTGCAGACCGCCCTAATGCCTCATCCATGTTGACAAACCAAGGCCAAATTGATGCTGGCATATAAAAATATATGAAAATGACATTAAACATTCCAAACACAAATGACACAAAAGACAGCAACCCAGCTAACAGCCTAATAAAATGAAATTTTCAGTTGAAAGGTTCAGTTAGCGTGACGTTAGCTTGTGATTTATCTACCTTATTATTAAAGCGTTTAGCTTTACATTGATGTAACACATTAACGGTGATGATAAATGTAGGGCAAACACTAAAGACACTTACATGTAAATGATTATTGCACCGTCAGCGATGCCACTCCAATTCTGCTTCTCCAACTGTGCTTCGCTCTGCTTATTTTTCCGCACACTTAGCATTGTGGGTGATTTGGGAGCGCGGAATCTGCAATCTGTGCTCGATTGCTCTTCCTTCATCCTTCAAGTACTCAGATGTCCGTCACAGTAACTCAAAATTTAATTTTGTGAACTGAATTTGAATTGTGAGATTTGAAGGTGAAGATATATAGAGAGTTGAATTTTCATTGATGATCATTTTTTATTGGACTTCAGTTCAAAACCAATTAATCAAATTTAAAATTATACTATTCAGATTCAGTTTCATTGCAATGATTCGATTAAACAATACAATTTCAAGTTATGTGATTCAAATTCATTTTTTCAATGCAATAATTCAAGTTTAGCAATTAAAATTAAAATATTAATGATTCAAATTCAGTTTATTGTGGCACATATTTCAGCCCGTACAGGTGTCTACAAAAAAATAGATAAGCTGGAGAGGAGTCCGTTAATTTCTATACCAGGACATCTCAGAGTGGCATCTGGCTTTGGTGTGCAGTGGGAAAGCTTCCATGCTTCTTTCCACTGTTTACTGGTGCATTTCTGACGTTGAAAAATAAACACAATGGTCTATTACCAATTCTTACCGGGTAACACACGTTTAAAAAAAAAAACTGCCAACATGCCCTAATTTTGGTGGGAAAAAGGTTTTATTTAGCTGCTTTCCATCTTTATCTAAACTCAGCTAACTGACTTCTAGTTCTATAGCTATCGACGTATCAATATATATATATATCTGCCAGCCAATCAGAAAATCTGAAATACAATTTAAAGGAATCAAAGCATTTTGTGTGAAACTGAAGTATATCAGCAATAAAACATCAAAATTTATTTATTTGACTTTTACATGGTCTGGCACTTGTAGCAAAAGGAGAACAAGTGAATAACCCTTTTTTAGCTTTTCTTCCTTTTGTAACTGAACCAAACAAAGAGAGATTCAAACAGACCACTGGGAATTGCACTTACGTCTCAATTGGCAGCAGTGTAAAAACAGACATTACCCCTCCAACTGGAGATACGTGGTTTGGCATCAGCCGATGTTTACACCCTATAGCCAGTCTAACCTTCTTGTCTATCAGTTGGCAGCAGAAGTAGCATATAGATAACACCTCTCCACTCTCTTTGTCCAGATGTTACACATCCACCTGCCAGCTGACCTGATAAAAGCATATGTGAAAAGGTCTTCAACAAAGAAACTCAATCACCTTTAAGGTTTCTCTGATGATTTCCAACCTTTTCATTACATTTCCTCATGTCTATCCCTGAGAATGTAATCTGCCAATTTCTCTTAACCAAGGCGTTAGCCCGCTACCTAACCCTCTCTTTGAGCTGGCGGCAAGGACATTAGCCTACTCCCTCTGGCCTGGATTCAGCTGGCAAGTTTGGACATCATTGATGGCGCTGCCAGGCGGACTCCATCACAGTGGGTGATTTTGATCAATATTAACGTTAACAATACCAAGACAGCTTGTTGAAAAAAAAGAAGTAAATAATGCGTTGAAAATCCTGACGACCTACACAACATGGTTTGTGATGTAGAGGGCAAAGAGAGAAACATTTGTTTCACCTCAGAGATCAGTGTGTGTGTGTCTGTGTGTGTGTGTCTGTGTGTGTGTGAGGGGGGGGGGGGGGGGGGGGGGTATATGTACTGTTATGATGAAAATAGTATACTTTGATTCATGCCACTTCATGTTATTTTCTCTTCTATTTTCTCTTTTCTCCCGTTTTAATTGGTTTGAACTCCAATATTCTCCCACTTTCTGCTCGATTGAGTTACTTAAAGAAGAATGGCAAGAAAAGCTACTTTGAACCATGTTTTCCTTAGATTTAACAGGTAGGGATCCACAACGACAAGAAGATAACTCCTATCCATGCTCAATAGAATCTCTGACTGTAAGCCTTGGCTCTATCAGATCGGATGTGATTCTGAGGACTATGTGAACGGGGCTGCGCCCATCCTCCTGCCACTGTGGGAAGAACAACACATCGGATTCTGTCACGGAGGGCGCCGTGGAGGAGGATCAGGACTGAAACAATTGCCTGATGAACATGGACCCTTGGTTTGTCTTGTTCTCTTAATGTGTCTTGGTTTTATTGCACTGTTGTCTGATATGATTACAAAGATTGTTTCTGAATGCTATGTTGATCTAGTTTAAAATGTCCTACTCACCATAGGTTAGCTGGGCCACTGCCAGGCCAGAGCTTTCTTTCCAACGTGCTATTTTGTGCTTTTTGTTTCTTGTTTCTGTTGATAAGAAATGCATTATATTAAGTTTATTGTCTGCAACCAGATGCTGTTTCAACCAGGTAATTATGGGCTAGTGTTTCTTTTTGCTGCCCCGTATCCAATCTAAATCACAGACCTGCTTTGAGTGTTAGCCTTCTGGCTATGTCCCCCACTTCTTCTCTCGCGTTCCCTTTTGTGTTCGTATGTTCTTGTTCTGTGTTTTACATGTTTTGTGTATTGAGGTACATAACTTTGGATGCACTATTGTTAGGATGTAGCTACATGAAAGGCAGTAGCACTATACATACTTTCATTTAGAACACAACTTTTTTGATAATAGGTGGTCATTCATTTTTAGTTTGGTGTTGTGACGGAATGAATGCTCCTCATAAAAAAGCCAGCACTCTGGGCTTACTAAAAAAGAGAAACTGTTTTTGGTCCTTTGTGTTAAGGCACCTCCTCACCTGGTTTGACCCAGATATGTCTGTTTGCCGGCATACTTTAGACAGTGCTATGACAGAACCATGGTCACTCCATGATTTTCTTTTCACCAACAACTCTAGTAAACAATGCCAGCTAGGCTTCAGCCCCATTATCTCTCATCTCATCAAAATTTGGAGACTGGTTGAAACATATTGCCGTGTAGCACGTAACTGGCAACTGTTTTCTCCATTGTTCAACAATACAGCACTCCTGATTGATGGGAGGCCTAAAACAGCTCCGCAGTGGGAACAGAGAGGGGTTCATTATCTAAAAGACATTTTTAATGAGGTTGACTTGTTATCTCTTTCTGACTTGCAAAACTTCTTTCTATTTTCTCTGTACTGTGCCACTAAGACCTTCAAAAGCAGCCCTGGTTTTTATTCTTGTTAATGAAACATCCTTCTGGTTTACTTAAATCTGGAATCTGCTGTTGGGTTTAGATCCAACTATATTTCTCTACAAGATAGCATCTGATAATAACATACAATATTTTAACATTGTATTAGCGATAAGCTTCTTGCTGCTGATACAGTCAGTGAGTAGGCTCAATGAAAGAACAGCATCCCTGGAGCTAAAAAGGCGTTGGGGCTGCACAAAGCAAACCAAAAACAGAAGTTTAGGTTCACCAAAAAGCATCTAAGCACAAGGATCACAATGAACAAATGATCTCACCATGTTGCTGTGAAGACAGCCAGCCCTGGCTGCTTGGCAAGGCTCAGCGGTGTGAACGCGGCACCGGCGCAGAGAAGGAAACACACAAGGAAAGCACAGCTCTAATTATAAACAGGCATTATCATGGGTGTGAAACC
>NC_048423.1:6620476-6657227 GCF_013103735.1 Etheostoma cragini | reverse complement strand
TGTGTGTGTGTGTGTGTGTGTGTGTGTGTGTGTGTGTGTGTGTGTGTGTGTGTGTTTGGGAATGAGAGAAAGCCAGAGATAGAGAGAGAGAGAGAGGAACCCTTCTGCTACCAGAGAGTAATTTCATGCTTGACTACTGCATATTTAAAAGAATAACTAGATTTTTTACTGCACATCACAGCAAAGTACTGTAAAATAAAATGATCATACCAAACAAAGCGGGACACAAACACATTTACAAACCTACTCTAAGATGATTAAAGCAATGACAAGCTTGATTGTTTTATGGAAAAAAGAGTTTTCTGTTATTTCTTGAACAACATTTTGTAGTTAGCTCTCCCTAAACTAATCTCAAGTTTCATTATAATTATTTTTCAGTAATTTGTTTACTTCTTTTGGATACTTGAACAGATTGTCGCTTTATAGTATAGTGGATGTGGTCCCTTTATGATAATGAAAAAGGGTTTTTGTTTTCCTTATAAATGATGATATTAATGGATATAGTTAGTATTATGTTGTTTTTGTTGTTTGTAGTTGTCTGAATGTAGTAATTCATGACTGTGATTGTATTTCTTTATTTTTTTCTGGTTACCCTACTGTACACACCTCAATGTATGACACTCAAAGAACCATTTTTTTTTTTTTAAAGCTAAAGAACCATTTTAAAGTTTTTTTTTATCAAGGCAGTTGGGGCACCAGTTAAGGTGTTTTGAAGAAGCCTTTTTTGATGGTTCTTTGAAACACCTTTGTTGCTTCCTTAAAATACCTTCATGGAAAAGATTATTTGACAAACCTCCTTTTCAAAGATGCTTTGTGTAACCCAAAATGGTTCTTCTATGGCATCGTTCTGAAGGACCGAGCTGTAATTTACTGATCAATAGAGCGGGCAATAGATCTAGCTGATGGTTAACAAACATTTCATATTTTTTTCAAAAGTTTAAACCAAAGTTTTAATTAGAATTAAAAAAGTGACAGCTCTACTACATTTAAATTTAAAAAGTATGATAAAACCTATTCTTGGTAACATGGGATGCAGAAAAGTTTGAATGAAATTTGTGATTAAGTGGTTTTAATTTAAAGCCAAATTTCTGCATGTAGAAGTCTCAATGGATATACTGTATTTACAATAAAGGTACAATATAGTCAATGTGAAGATAAAACACACACAGTGCTCAGTACAATGAAGTGAAAGTAGCTTTGTTCAGCAATCTTTCTCTTAAGTACATAATGTCATAAAAGCAGCACTGCTCTGATTTGCTATATTGAAAATGTCAGCAGCAGCAGATGCTGCGCTAATAGCCACTGGATGCTGCACTGGAATCTAGCAGCTGGTAACCATGACACTTAGTACCACCAGGGAGAATGGCCAAGCTATCCACAACCCTGTTGCAGTCGAGGAGCAGTACACAACACTTCATCACAGTTTTTTCAGGGCAATGCAATAAGCCTCAGTTTTTACTTGCTGAGCAGAATAGCCTGATGGGTGGGGGGTTATCAGGTCTGGAGCCAAAGAGAAAGTTAGTTTTTGTTAGGAAGGTTTTTTTGCAGTATTTTACAACTTTTTCCACATACAGTATGCAGTTTACTTACCAAGACCTGTTAACAGACTTTGGTGTCAGTGGAATTCCCTTTTAACTCTGGCTGGAGCCATCTCACAATCTGGTTGTCAGAATGCACATAAAAAAATAAAAGGGTGCCTAAAGAAATACAGATCAAAACACAAGGAGATAACTGGTAAGAAAATACTACAAACAGTATCACAGAGTTAGTGTATTTTTCCAAGTTTACATGCTAACCTCTCATAATTCTTAATTGCAACTTCAACTACACACAACATTTCTCTTGTACATGCTCAAACTATTGTAACAGATGCCACTGAAAGGAACAGTTGCCCTCAGCAAATATACAAATGAGCACTGTCGCTTTCTGATGCTCCACCAAGATCTGTCACTCACTCCTACACCACCCCGTTTATCACCAGCTTTCTCTGTCTGTCCGTCAAAGAGGAAGAGTGCTTACCCCCCCCCTACATCTGTTATCATCTCCCCTTCTCCATGAGTGCTGGGGGGTCGGTGGGGGGCCGTCCACGGGCTGGTCATCCCGTTAGAGGCCTATTAACAATCCCTGGGCTCTCTGCTGGGGCCTACTGGAGAGAAATCCATATCAATACCTGTCTGTTATGCCTCCCACCGCTAGACACAGCCAGGCTGCCTGCCCGCCACAGACAGCACTGCATGGGCCTCCTGTCGAGGACAGAGAGAGGATGGGGTTTTTAATGCGAGCGTGGCACTTGAGTGTGGACCTCCTGACTGTCCTCCTGTTGCACTGATGGACCTAAGTAGACAATACAGAGTTTGAAAAGGCACACTTCCTTGTCCTGTTGGTGTCTTTAATACCATCACTTGTCTCTTTGGATCACATCTGGCCTGCGGAGTTTCCAGAACACCACTTCCTCCAACAAGCTGAGAGAAAGGAGGCTGAAGAGGTGGAGAGAAAGTGTGTGTGGGCATAGCAAATACGGAAACAAACTGGGATGTTGATGAGTTTTTAAAAATGTGCAGGGATTTGCAATGTTTCCTGGAAAAGGCAGACTTTGGCAAACAATTAATCATGGGCCAAATTCTGGTACATTTTTCTAACTCTCTATTCAGCCTTTCCTTTGTTACATTTTGCTGTCATCCTGAAACTGACAATAACCTTGTTTCAAACTTGTATCTTTGTTGTTGTCTACCACAGCTTTTACAGTCTATATATACAGTATATAGTGGCTGATAGTATAAAAAGTGTGTAAAAGGTGCTAACAAAAACACACTCCCAGTTTATCCTGGATCAACAGGCCCTGGTTCTATAAAGCAGCGAAAGAAAGAAAACCACATTCAGAAAAACCTGATAGCAGTGACCAACCAATCACTCAATTCATTTCTTAAAGTTAAAGCTACTTTAATTATTGATAATAGCTCGTCAAATCACTCCAATGCTTCTAAATCACATGGAGCAATCAGAGCCTTTCTGATATCTAATCCATCATATCAGTAGGAAGTTTAAAACAAACATGTCGTTTGCATCCATCTGTCTTGATGTTAGCAGAGAATGGAGGTCTGTTTCCTCATTAGCAGCTTATTAACAGCCCCGGCCCAGCAGAGAGCACTCTCCCTGGAGGACAGGGGCCCAGAGGGAGGGCATTCAAATGGCAGAGAGTGCTTTGTTTCTGGGTCTGGCCTCTCAGACTGGCCCCCTGTCCGGCCTGCCCAGGGGGCACTGTGTTATGCATGGAGAGGATAAGGAGAGCCAGAGGAGAGGGATGGAGAGAGGAGGAGAAGTAAGGATGGAAAGTAGAGAAGATGGAGAAGAAAAGTTGACTGGAGGTCATCCATCTAACCTGCTGTCAATTTTCTCCCCTCCTGCGGAGAGACAGAGGGGACAGAGAGAGATAAAACTGCCGGGATAAAAACAGAGAGTAACATATATACTGTAAGTCAAACTGAAAGTAAAATTATTTTTTTCTAAAAAATATATCCTTTGCCTTTGTTTGGACTTTTCCCCCCCAAAAATTACCCAAAAGAAGATTTTTTTATAGCTCTCCCTGAAAGATATTCTCCAGGAGCATGCATTTTGGGTTTAAATCACTCCCTTTTTCATTTCTGTATGTTTAAGGGCACCACATAGTGGATGCATTTACACACTCAGAAATAAAATGCCATACAGTAAATGCAATGCACTTCATAGTGAATGGATAGTGAATTTGGACACAGCCTGAGTGTGTGAGAGCTGCTGATGCAGCAGTTGTTGAAATAATTTGAACCAAAAGTAACTTCTGGTGAGAATGACTGCTAATGTTAACATTAGCAAGAATAGGTAATTAATAACAATAATAATAACAATAATAATAATAAATAGATAGTTTTATCCTCTTTTGATAAAGGAAAATTATGCACAAGAGCTGCAATGCGACTTTAGTTATATTTCCTTGCTCAAAAGGGGAGGAGAATTTAAATATTAGTTTGCCTTTAAAGAACTTAATAACCAACCCAATAGATGTGACGCCACTTTTAAAGAGAGAATGAAGCACGTTTCTAAGCTGCTAGTTGTCCCCAGATTTGAATAACACATCTGTTCAGTGTGTGTTTGTGCCAGCACAGACATGTGTTGACCTCAGACCAGAGCTGTACCCTGCAGGTCTCATGGCATTTGTTGGGTTTGCACTAGTGATCAGGACAACAGGGTTCAGCTCTCCATTGATCACACCCATGCAGCGCCCATCTGTCCAGCGTGCGATACACTGTACACGTAAAACGCTAATGAATACATTAAAATATGACAATAAACACACATATTCTCACACAAATTTAGGAACACAAACGTGGCCAGCTTCCCAAGACGTACACATTTTAACAAGGAAAACACCATAATCCACTAATTAACCATCTAATTATACAGTCATCCGCGTAGTTTCAGAATTCTAGAAGTAAAATGCAGATGACAAGCTGGCAGTTCCTCACAATGCTTTACCAAGCTCTGTAAGGCAGCTGGTTAGCAGAGGGCTTGAGTAGGAGGAGGGAACTGACAACAGCTGTTGGAATGAATGTAAGTAGTTAGGCAAAAGTCCTCCAAGGAAAGGCTTCGGAGTGATCACCTGAAGCTTCATATCCCTGCACAATGATGAAAATAAGATGGAAATCAAGGTTGGGGGAATGAAAAAGGGCACAAAATAGTTTCTAAATTAAACAACAAAACAAATTGTTTGTACCTGTTTGATGCGTTTTCTCAAATGACTATCTAAGTCATTAGATAAGCGCCCTGCGAAACACTGTGATCTGACTCCACTAAAAACTACTGGGAAAGGTTTAGGTTCAGATAAGTAGGTTGTTAAGGTCATCACGGTTACAGTAATAACCACAACTATAGTGATGAAATGATTGTGGGAATGAAAAGAAATGTTAAGTGTTGAATAGTTTAAGTTGAGTAAATAAGACTTCACAAGAAACCTTTTTTTTTATTTCAACTGTAATTTGTGTTGCTACTGATTCTCCATCCCTGCTACTATACCAGCCCTATCTCTAACTGCTCTCCTCTTCCTCCCCCACTCTTCTGCAGGCCACTCTTCCCTTCCCAGCCTGCTTTGCAGTCCCGGAGGCGCCATCCACACCCTGTCCCGTGCAGTCTCCCGCCGTCCCGCTGAACACCGTGAAATCGGCATGATTAATAATTATAATTATTGGCAAACGTGCCAGCTGCTCTGTGGCAATGGGCACCTCTGATTTATGGTTCTGTAAACGCAAACAGTCATTGTCCATATTCAGAGAAGAAAGGAGGCAAGCAGGAGGGGAGACGGAGGCAGACGGGGAGTTTTGGATGCCTGCCCTCAAAATATGATTTTATCTTCGGAAGTCAGCAGCCCTGTTCTGCAAGCATTGTCCTCCGTCCCTCCCTCCTTGCTTCTAACCATTCGTCTCTTGTTCTGCCCATACTCCTCACCTAGTCCGTGCTCCATGGAGCATTACTTTTTGATCTCAGTGGGCTTCAAAGGAGTCTGGGGCCACAGGGTTTCAAGCATTGTGCACGCAGACTGCTTGCTTTATGGACAGCCTATCTTTTCCTGCATGCAGGGGACGAGGACAACTAATGATTTAGAAGAAAAGTAAAACTAGCTGTCTGTCTAACATAAAACATCAATTATGTGGGCTTAATTAGATTTTTCTGATCCAATAATAAACTGGACCTACAACCAGGAGGCTGTCATAAACACTGACGTAGAGTTGGTACTTCCTATTTGTGTTACCTGTGTGTGTGTGTGTGTTTGTGTATGTGTATGTGTGTGTGTGTGTGTGTGTGCGCTCGGTCTGATGGAGCTGCACAGTCTGTTCATCAGGCTCTTGCGGTCTGCTGATGGGTCTATCATTGACAGAACGAGACTGTGGATTACCTCGCTCATTAATCACCATCAGTATGGCAGCTCGCGCGCACTCCCTCACATACACGTGTGTATCACATACATACATGCACTAATGTGAGCCCACACAAGTATGCCTTCATGCAAACAAACACACACACACACACACACACACACATTAATCTCTCCACACACAGACAGAGTAGTTGTGACAGCTACTGGCCACCAACCTGTCCGCAGCCTAATCTCATTAGGGTCCTTCTGGCATCCAGGCCTGTTCTGCTGAGGGATGGTGTATGATGGAGTGAAGAAGACAAGGCGTTCAAGCGTATAATAGATGTCTAAATCATCTGGCCTCAGCCAGCAGGTCCTCTGGCTCTTTCATGTGATGCTCTGGAAACTGAAACACGTAAGATAAAGGAAGACGGAATGAGAAAGAAATGAATACAGATCCGTGATTTCTGCAATTCTGCAAACGTTTAGGCAGCAACCACTTGGCAACAGTAATAAACTACATGTAACAGTGGTTGGCGGTGGTCCAGTGACACCCACCACACCTGTCTGCCACTCTCCAGTCTGCTGCAGGCCTGTCCTGTCCTGTCTGGTCCTGGAGTGCAGTGTTGTACCTGTCAGTGTTGTGCAGATGGGCTTCGGCTCCCCCAGGTACCTGGGCTAAATACCCGTCATTAATCACCACATAAAGCCTCCCCAGCGGGAGATGCCCCAGGTTAGACCACATCAAGAAATAAATTGGCTGAAAAATGGCTCTGGACGAAAGCTCCGTCCCTAGAGAGGAGAGCAGAGGAGAGGAGAATCTGAAAGCAGCCTTCTCGAGCTCGCTAAGTGATCTGTCAGCGAGCTAAGCGACATCATCATTCACTTGGCCCCTATCGTGTTCCCGCGGTGCTGACAATCTCGGCTGTTTGCTTTCAGATTTGTACACATTCATCTTCTTTATTTTGCCAAAGTGGCTATGCTTAGACGGAAGGCTGAGCTTTAACACTTTGAGTGTGGTAGGTCCATCAGGCTTTGAATAAACACTCCTACAATATGTGAAAATGAACTGGAAAGCGTCAGCAGAGGAATCACAAGCTAAGTCTCCTTCCATTTGTCAATCAAATTATCTGAGGTTTGGTAAAAAACCTGTGAGTAAAGACCTCACATGCTGTTTTTTTGTCAAATTGGTATATCAAATTGATTTTAGGCATTTTAAGGTATTTCCATTCATTTTCACACTGAATCACACAACATTCAAGGAACCATTTGCGAACAAAGTTTTGCTGGACAAAATAGATTGCGCCATCTACCAACAAATGATCAAAATTGCACAAGTTGTAGTAGTGTTTATGTGCCACTGCGAGACAACTCTCTTTTTTAAGACATGTGTCACTGTTTGAGTGCCTTCCGTTTACTCCAGAGGACGTCCCCCGGCTTGTCGTAACCTTTGTTGGCCATTTCCTTCGAGAGTTCATTATCAATTATGGCATTTTTTTATTTTTGTCATCTAAAATAGCCGTCATATTTTTCGTGCAAATTAAATTCAAAAAGTCTCTTGTCTGCTCGTTCGTCCATTTACCGCCATGTGTGCAAACAGAGCGGAAATACTGGGCGGAAATTAACTTTTAAATTAAAACTTCTTCGTTTTGTTGCAAGTTGCAACCATAAAATAACCTTAAACTTAAACGCAATTCATAATTTATTCGGCAAATATCGTTTCCATCAGCGTTTATCGCATAAGCCGTTTATCGATCAAGGTAAAGTCCGATGAGACCAAATGTATTTTCTTTAAGTTTATATTCCTTTTAGTTTTTCATTCAATATCACTTAATTCGGAGGAAAACACATGTATGGAAACCTAGCTACCGATGGAAGAAAAAATGCAGACGGTTGGAGAATGGTAACGGAACAGGAAGTTCCTGTTATCTATAAGCTCATTTGTCAATATGGACTTTCTTCATTTTTTCTGACATGGGCCTCTTCTGACAACATAAAAACCAAAACCAAAATTCTTCTTCCTTGAGGTCAAGACAACTTTGCTTTGGTGCTCACACTGATTTAGGGGCCAATAACGTAAAGGAACCTAAATTAGGGGACTGCCCTTTGTAATACAAGGTCCTATTAGCAGAAGAAAGACATATCTTCTTTTAGCAGTTAATCAATCAATCAAAATGTATCTACACACCATATTTCATCTAAGAAGACACCAGAAAATGAGCAATGAAATGATACAACGAAGAATGTAAAGAAACAAACTAGTAGTAGATAAAAGCATAGATAAGGTCAAGGACATGCTGCAGTCCAGTGGCCCAGACCTGTCCACCTCAACGTGTCTGTGGCTGTCCAGTCCTATGATTAATGACCACTGAACCTCTGCTCTATTGACACTGGTCCCCCTTTCACTAGTGATGGGCTGCAGCACCTCAGGGCCTCACTGAGACTTCAATACTGTATGGATTTCCCAATACATTCTGAAGATTAAATATGTGATGAAAGGCATCAGAGCTATACTGTTAGTTTTATCTATGTCAAGATTAACTAATGGATCCAGGTGTTTTAATATGAGCTTACCTGTATGTTGTTGTTATTTTGTTGACACTTTCTAACCACTTATTCTATACTGTGCCAGAGGTGGACATTAACTAACTACTTAAGTACAGATTTTAGATACTCTTTCTTTACTCGAGTATTGCTGTTTTATACTTCACTCCACTACATTTCAGACGGACATATTGTACATTCTACTGCACTACATTTATCTGACAGCTATTAGTTACTATAGATATTTTGTAGATTTTACAGATAAAAAATGTCAACATATTGAGTCCTTAACCCTTAAATATATATATATATACAGTATATATATATATATATATATATATATATATATATATATATATATATATATATATATATATATATATATATATATATATATATATATATATACATATATATAAATATACCATAGTATCTCTTGTTTCACACTTTTCACGACTTAAATAAATTAAGAATAGCAGTCACGTAAGAGTGCTGAGAAATCAAGTGCAGAAAAGGAAAGCAAGACTGGTAAAGTTCAAGGATGTATTGCCAAAGGTAATAAATGTGTTTAGGCCCACATGCACAAGAATCATGAGGCAGGCGAGGGGCAAACGGGGACGGCCGTCCAAACAGGCGCACTGCTCCAAAGGGGCAGGCAAGACAAGTCCAAAAGATCAGGAAGAGGGGGGAAACAGGCAGGTATCACATTTTAGATCTCGGATACTTCAGGTAACAGTAGCTAGAAAGCAGACACATACGTCTGTTGATGATCTGACAGAGAAGGAGGGGAATTGGGCCGGTTAAATACTGCAGTGCAGTGCTGTGGAGGGAAAGTGAAAACAGGTAAGTAAGTGGGAAAGTCTGAGAGCACCTGGTGGACAGGTAGAGAATGACAATGAATTTCCTTAAGCACCAGCAGCTAACATGGCTGCAGTTTAAGAGGTTGTTTATTTATTTTATTTATTTTACAGACACAAAGTACCAGTAACAGAAGTAATGTCCACAGTGTACAGATGCAGTAGAGAAGACACCAGCTATCCCGAACTTAAACCATTTACAGTTTAATTATCAACTAATGAATAATGAAGTGGTTTTGTGTTATGTGGATGTTGTAGAAGCTTGTGGTTTGTTGTACCAGTTAATGTTGCATTTTGTCAGCATGTACCTTTTTTGGTTGTTGTGGAAGCGTGGCATGAACACAGGGGCGGGTCTAGAGGGGTGGCACCCCCCAATCCATTGGGTTAGAAAATCGGACAAATTTGATTTCCATTGGATCAGAGTAACATCACCTTGCTGGCTGTTCTGCCAATTACTGCCTTTCCACATGTTAGATATAATGGATATATACTTGAAACACACATCGTATGGCAACTTTGCACTGTTTTGAAATTTTGAGGCCAGTTTAGAAGTAGAAACACAACTCACTGTAGAGCACTTGTTCCTGTAAGAAATAAATGGTGTTTTGCACTTTATATAGTTTGAGGCACATTTTAACACATTGAAATGGTTGCCTTTTGATATTACGATAATTTTGATGTTAAACATTTGTTGTTTTGTGTTTGTTGGGTTGTTTTTTTACGTTTTTGTTTTTCTGATTGTACATCACTTTTGTCAACTGTTGTTTTTAAATGGTATTCTGATAAAATCCCCATGCACCCTTCTGACTGATTATTGGTCCCCCCTGTGTCACCCTACTTAAAAAATCCTGGAATCGCACCTGCATGCACATGCAAATAAACTCAACATTAAGATAAATTGAACAACATTCAATGCAAGACTAAAAGTTACATAAATGAAAGCACAACTCTCTAACATTGCTGTGGTGATTTAACAATATGTTTCCAACTCTGCAGACAGAGATTACAGTAACTTCCACCAAGTAATGTCCTACCACATGTCAAGCTGAAAGGTGGTCATTACCTCAACATCTCTGCACATCACGTCTTAACACAACACACCCTAAAAGGCATAGCAAAGGACCACTGCCCATTATTTTACATCCATATTTTAAAAAAAGGGGCATGGTAAGCGGACAGGTTATGCTCCTTTATTGTTCTTATTCTCCCTTCACCAGAGCGGTTGCTGTCAGTAGGAGATGGCAGGACAATGGAGGTGATCTCTCTGATCTCAGTACTTCTATTGTGGCTCGACATATTATTAATGTTCACCTCTGAGAAAAGCCATGGCCTCTGCCTCGCTGCTTCTGCATCACTCTGTCATTTTCTCTCTGCTGGACTTTCTCTCTTCTCTCTGTCACACTTATCTCCATGCAGCTCTGCCATCCCCGTGCGGTATTGTCTTTGTCGAACACACGTTTACACACACAAACAACCCAAACCCCCAAAGGAAATTTAAGTCTTTACCGGGGTCAGTTCTTGAAAAATTTTCGTTTTTTCAAAGCCACATTCATCTGTTGCAATGTTATGACAAATATGTCAGATGTAAGGAGTCTATGATCTGTGTTTTGTGTCACTGATAGCAGAAATAATCTTTAGAACTGTAATGCAGCAGAAAAGTAAATAATCTTTAAATTCCTTCCCAACTTGCCTTTACTTACAAACCTACATTCAGACATTCCCACTCATTCCCAATGTCTTTGTACTCTTGCAATTGTGCAAAGATGGGAACACTGTGAAAGTGATAATGTTGCTCACTCTCCTTTCAAGAAGCCACGGTAGCTGTCGTTCATTTATCAGCGGTGCCGTGGGCTGCCCTTGCCTTGCTGTGCTGTGCTTGGGGTCAGGCTTCCTTCACTGTGGACTGGGAGTAATTATTAACCTACTGGGATTGTCCCGCAGTCCTCAGGGACTGCTGAGTGTCAATCAGCAAAGGTCATGACAAGGCAACACGACGATGAAGGGGAGGCTAGAGAGTAAGAATCAACTGAGATAAAGACTGACTGATAAATTAAAATTTAACTGGAAAATTAGAAAACTTTGATAACAAAATGCTTGAATCATGGATTACACACTTCTTTCGGTGTGCAAACATTTAAAGGATAATCTGGTTGAATTCTATATTTGTTTCTTATTGTCAACAAATCCCATGAAAAACCAACACCAATTGATTCTACCAACATGCATAAACTAATAGAGTTTATTCCTCTCCATTGTCAAATAAAGTACACGTAACTAATTAATTTAGCTGTTGAGCATTTGGTTAAGTAACATTGTAACTTTTTAAATGAGTAATATGTAATAAAGGGCAAGAAACTAACTTTGTAGGCATGGTATTTGTTGACAAACAGGAAAATACAGAATAAATCAATAAGCATATAGGACTATTATTGAAAGTTCAATAATTATCATTGAATTTTAAATGACCAAATGCCTGAAAACAATGAGCTAAAGTCGTTGTGAATCAGAATGTGTCTAAAATGATCTATCTAATGACTATTTTGACAACTGATTAATCCTATAAGTCAAATCAACTGTAAGGAATTTGCTAATTTAATTTATTTTAATCTTATTTGGCAACAAAGTGATCTTTGGACAAAACAATACATTTGAAGATGTCAATCTTGGGCTTCAGAAACTATGACAACCATTTTTCACTATTTTCTAATGTTCTAAAGACCAAACAATGGAGTAAAATTTTGCAAATTAATCAATAATAAACATTAATGGGGGAACTTTGGATTCAACATTGAGGGGGTTGAGATCTCTACTTTTTTTTTTTTTTTTTTTTTTAAGATTATTTTTTGGGCATTTTAGGCCTTTATTTGACAGGACAGTTGAAGATATGAAAGGGGAGAGAGTGGGAGTGACATGCAGCAAAGGGCCGCAGGCTGGATTCGAACCCGGCCGGCTGCGTCGAGGTGTAAACCTCTTTATATGGGCACCCGCTCTACCAACTGAGCTATCTGGGTGCCCGAGATCTCTACTTTTAAGCAAAGCTGAAAATGTTCAGCATATCAAACACTTCATTTCCTGCATTGTGGTGTATCTTCAAGAATTTTTCTTTTCTGCATCAAGAAATGTCTTTATTTATATAACGACAATTTTAATAATTATTTTATTGGGGGTGGGGGGTTCACTGGCCAGTTTTGATTATTGGCCCCCTGTAAATTATGCCTATAATGAAAATAATCATCATCTTTTCTTTTTACAAATGTAACTATTTGACTATCTTAAAAAATGCCCTTGTGTCCATTCATTATTCAATGAATAACATTAATATTCAAGTATAATCAAAGGTTTTTAAAACTTCACTTTTAGTTTTGTGTGATCTTACAGCTCTTTCAACCTAACCTGAACCCAACCAAAAATGACCAAATCAATGGCATAGCTCTTCTGTCCCCCTACTCTCTCAGCTAGACCCCCTGTGTGTGATATAACCTGGGAAAAAAGGTTTTTTTTAATCATGGGAAGAGCACTATGTGGACCTTCTCTACATAAAACCCACCACCTCAAACTGAAGGTAATTTATATTGCTGCTTTGACATTGTGGCCTACAGAGCCTTTGTGAAGCAGTGCACAACACATCTTTTAAAGATGTTTGCGTTTTGTGGGGAATAAATTGTGCTGTTGGTCTGCAGTCGGCCTCTATATCATATTCGGCTGGCTTGTTGGTGCCACTGCGGTGGTGAATAGGCCGCCAGAGGCCTAGCCACTAGGGGGTGGTCTGACACAGAAAGGTTAAATATGGTTTAGTCACGGATGCTCTCAAAGGGCCTTGCTGTTAAAAAAATTATTTATGTGGGTTGTATGTCTTCACGCAGTCAGGAAATTGACAATACTGGCGCAGTGAGGCACAAGGTTGTCCCAGGACTGAACTTCATGCTTGACCGTTCAATTGGAAAAAAGTGTCCCAACATTACTTGTTTCTGGTGGATTTATTGACGGCTCATCAAAGCCCTGCCGAGACGAAAGATGTAAAATCAACACAATGACCATGCATATACAATTCCTATATTCATCCAACTGTTTTGAACTTAAAACTGTGACAATAAACTTGAACTCTTCAGTGACAGAAAAAAATGGAAGTAAACATTAACATGGTTCTAACCTCAAGGGCCTTAAACAAGAAGAGGCACTAGCTGTGTGTGTGTGTGTGTGTGTGTGTCTGCAGGACCATAACGTCCTATAGACACACACACACACACACACACACTGCTAGAGATCTATTGTACTACTTTTATGGCTTATTGATCATTTATTTTTTGCTTTTTGTTAAAGGGTCTATTTACTCAACATTACAGAAAATAAGCCTACATATTCACATAGTATCAATAGTTTTCATGGGGACTGTTGCTTTAAGTTTAGGCAGAAAAGCAACTTAGGGAAAAAATCAACCAACCTTTTAACTGTTAATGCATAGAGAGATCGGGCCACTGTACAATGTGAATTTCTGACTGTGATGGAGGCCAGTTTGCACAAGTCCGGGCACAGATAGGTTGAAGTGTGTAGGAAGGATCCCTGAGGGAGTGAATCACTTGTCTTATGTTTAGGGGGATTCTCTCCAGTGAAAGGCAGAGCTGAACTTTAAGAGGAGCTACTGTTTGATCTCTCAAATGCAAGTCATCCTTGGCCACTGTGAGGTAATTCTTCCTGGTATCTGCTATACCTGTTCAGACACAGACAAAGTCAGAGATGCAATTTTCTTTCCCCAAAAAGATATTATTATTATCTAGCATTTCTAACATTGCATACAAAACAGAAAAGACTATTAATCCAAAATCTGCAGAAATCCTTCAAGTGAACGTTGCTGGTTCGCAGTCACAGTGTGTACACACTTTGATGAATAATGCATTGTTGAATCAGCGCTATTGGATCCATGTTCTGTGAGCCCATTAGTTAGGATTACAGTTGATTTCAGAAACATGGGCTTCTTTTTTGCAAATTCAGCCACAGATGGATGCTTGAATCAATGCTTAAATATAGTAAAGTGGAAATCACCTTTATTCATATGGCTTTCACTGCCTGTGGCGACATGTCAGGGGGGAGATGCCAGCCAAAGATCCTCGGATCTGGCCTTTCTCAGAGAGGGTTGTCCGCAGTTTTCTCCTCCAGCCAAGGAACGCGTGCCCTGTTGGTGGAATCTTCTGCCCAGTCAGCATCCATGATCTAAGATCTGAACAAGGACCAGCCTTTTTGACCTACTCTCACTGGTATGAATGTTGTGGACAAAATAATAGAAACATCTGTCACAATAACGCAACAGCACCGCAAACTACATCTTCCAAAATTGATCATAAAGTTGAATCAGCACCACTAGAGACTAATATAGAACAGTTTCAAACTGAACTTTACAGCCGTCTGATGGTAGGGTGTATTGCAGGACTGTTGTACCCTGCATTGGTTTTATTCTAGCTAGACATACCTAATAAACTGGTATAAGTGTGTATGATATGACGTTGCAATTTAAACTGTTGATAAACTGTGAACCAATCCTGTAATTGTGGCTGTATGGGAAAACATTCTTAAAATATATCATCCTCAACAATTATTAAATAGATTGCCATTAGATTTTCTACAGATGTTTGCTAAAGATATGCACTATAATATACCTAATGTCCTGCACCCAACTATGTAGCTGGCTAAATATCTTGTGCTGTTTCTCTGATAAATGCAATAACAAGAGAAATAGTGTAACATGTTGGCCTCTGACATAGCAGAGTAAAAGTTGGGGATGAAAGTATCCGCAGGGGTGAGAGGGGGAAGTGGAGGGTGTTTTTTTTTTGTGCGTGTATGTGCGTGTATTGGGGGGGGGGGGTCCGAGAAACAGTGAACAGGATGGGAGCGAGCTTCAAAGCCTGGGGAAGAGGTCCCTGGCCCCCCACTGCAGCCTTGTTCACATGAGAATCAATCTGGTGCCAGTGTTTGATGTGAACCGCAGATAAAAGAAACAAAACAAAGAATGACAGTGGAGAGATATAGAAAGATGGGGCACAACAGACAGGGAGATAAATGGCTAAGGCAGAGAAAAAAGGGATGTACGTAGGTATGAAAAAGTGCCAGAGGGTCATGTTTTAGACAGGGATGGGGTATGTAAAAAAGGCTGGACAAGCAAGTGTACAGACGAGGAGACATGAAGATAAAACATTATTCTAAGGAAACACACTAAGTAGAAGAGTAAAAGGCAGACAAAAACATCGAACCAACTGATTGACAGAAATACGTAAGTAGGAGGACAAAGTGAAAGACAGACACAATGTTTCAGTCAGACTGACATGTTCCATCAGTCAGACAGACAGTGAAGGGCAAAAGAAGGTTCAAAGCCAGCGTGGTGGACACCAGTACACCAGCTCCTCCAACAGTCTCCCCACGACACCAGAAACTGCCATTAGCATCACAATGCAAACTGCATTATCATCATCACCATCACCATTATCATGAAAAATGAAAAACATATTGACTGAGGAGCAAGTCCTTCAGTTGGACAGCTTTTTATGAAGGATTCACCCCTCGGGAATGTGGAGGTTACAACTGGTTATCAAAGAGTTGTAAATTCACAGATAACACTCAAATGTTTTCATATTGACACTCCAATGCTAAAATACTATGTTCAAGTTACCACAAGAGTATTAGAGCACAAGAAAATTAGAGATCTGAAAAATATTCTTTTAAAACACATAATCGAGCTGAGAGCTCCCCCCCCCCTCTCCTGGTCCATCAGTCGGTCGCCACGCTCTTCATGGAACAGTGTAGGAATGTTGTTTTATTTGTACTAAGTTGAACAGAAAAGTCCGAGCTCTGGTATTACAGGCCGCAAGGGACAATGAGAAGCGAAGAGAGCAGCTTTTGGGTCTTTTCTTGTTTTTATTTCAGTTGAAACAGGCTCTGACAATGTTGTTCTTTCTGCTAATTAAGCTGTTAGAGAGAGGGGCTGGTCTGACAGGGCCCTGCTTGGCGGGGAGGCAAAGAGTCACAGGAGACATTTAGGGGCTGCCTTAAGCCATTGTTTCCCCCCACGAGGATCTTTTCAGGCGGGCCGCCTCTGTCTCGGTGACCTGTACAATGAGAAGAATGCCACTTCGAGAACCTAGAGACGGCCACAAAGAGCAGCCCCGCCGAATGAGGATTTCACGGCACTGGGAAAAATCCGGACGCTGCCAAGATTCCACGGATAGTTCTCACTTCTTCTGATCATGAGACACTTTGAGTCGCTCTTTATGTGTTTATCTCATGAAAGTGGATAAATGTTTTGGATGTAGATGTTTTGTATATGTTCAATGATAGGACACATGGATGATAAGGCTGGTGCATAAGCCCAGTTCGTAAACATATTCCATAACATTGAAACTGAGACCAACTCCATAAAAAGAGTAAAAAGTTTCTTTTCTCCTTAAGATTATAAATGCATAACTTTCCAATTGGTTGGGCCTTTAATCAACTTTTCCAGAATGGCCTCTGTAAATTTGTCCAGCGGCAGTTGTTTGAGCCACCTGTTCTTGTTACAGAAGCTGTCGCCCAACCTTGCAGATTAAACAGGTGAGATTAAGACAAAGCTCTGGGCAGCTTGCAGAACATCCCTTGACACAAGCTACAAACACCCCTTCTGTGAGGGTGTATGTGTGTATGTGTACATGTTCTGGTCCATTTGATTGTCATCCAAGCGTCTCTGTGTGTTTACTTGGACTGTAAGGCAGATCCTTCCTTTCTTGCCGAGTCACACAGCTCTGTCGCTGGCCTGTTGATGAATTTGTGATCCGCTTAGCTGTCGCAGAAACTTTTCTTTTTTCAAATTGTGGTTTTCTAGTGACATAAAACAAATCATTTCTATGTCAACACCACCTGTTTATGTCTTATCAGTGTGCCAGCTTTTGCTCCTTTAGCAACTGCCATGTGTTGTCATAATGTAACTCCATTTACCACAAAGTGTTGAACGGCACTTTCAGACGAGCCAGCACCTCGCATAACAAAGCAGCCCAATTATAGAGTCATTTATGTGTTTGTCAAGGGCTTCAAATGGGCACTGCTTTCTCTGGGTAGCCATATTGGCGAGGTCAGGCACAGCATCTGAAAAGGCAGCTTTATTACAGAACAAGACATCCCTTGCTTAGATGAACACACAAGAAGAAGAAAAATGACAAAAAAGGAAAAAGTAAAAATGACAACTTTGTTCTTTACAAGAGTTTGGCTGAGCCTGCCTGTCTGGCTGCTCTGCGGAGCGCAGCAGCATGTGTTTCAGGGATTGTTCTGGAAGCGGGAGTGCAGAAACAGCAGGGAGCAGAAGACAAACAGGCAATTCGTGACTCATTAAACACGGCGACGGTGGCCAGCACAGTGGAGGGGTGTGAGGACCCGCGTTCCAACCGGGCGATAAACCCCCCCTGTACCAGCTGGAGCAGGCATCTGTCAGCCGCACGCCGCACCACGCCATGCCACCGATTATCAGCAACAAGCCATATCTGAGTGGCCGGCCACAGCCATTTTCAAGCCTACACTTACATAACAGCCCTGATTGGATCACATGGGACCCGCAGGTCCACTGACAGGCTTCACGTTGGAAAGTTGTTGCAGGCCAAACCGTGGAGGGAGACAAAGCATGTCTCTCTCTCTCTGCTACACGAGAGGTCAACACATGTCATTTTTGTCATTTCTTATTATGAGCAGCAGGTTGGCAGTTTGGTTTGGAAGTCCGTCTGCCAACAGTGGCCCATAACACCAAAGCAAAGAAAGGACACCAAACACAGAATAAAAACCTGCTCCCAGGACAAGAGTAGAAGTCCAGGTAGTGTTAACTACAGACATACAACTGAGAGTTACTTGGCCATTTTGCTAGTAACTGTGCTTGAAAAAACTAAATAAATGCATACATACACACACAAACACACACACACAAACACACACACACGTATATATTTATATTATCATATTATACCTGTACATATATATATATACATATGTACAGGTATATATGAGTGTAAAAAATGGCTGTGTAGTGCTGAAAATGTCACACTCACTCATAGTGAATCATTCACTCTGTAGCTACCTTCATCTTTACATAGTGTTTTTACCATCTTTCAGCTTGTTGTTTTGGTTTTACGGCTCGCAAATATATGGTTCACTCCAGAGGTGGGGGCCTCGAGTCTCACGACTTGACTCAAGTCTGAGTCTAGTTGCCAATTTGAGGACTTGACTTGGAGGACTTGAAAAAGTGACTAGACTTGACTTGACTTTGACTTGTAGATGACTTAAAAAGGGGTTGACTTTTATTAGTGTAATAGGCAGGCCATAGGGCATTAAAAGTTTTTTTTTGTGAAAATCTTTGTGCTACAAACTTCCGTGGAGACAAAAACAGAAGAATAAGAAATATTGCATGGACATTTATCAACTGGACACAACCGCATCTCCAAATTGATGCTAACATCGCTCCTTGTCTGGTATATGTGTAAATAGACAACTGTTTGCCATGGCAACTAAAAATATGATAACATGTCAGTGCTGCGTTCACAGCATATTTACGCTGCCCCCAAGTGGCCAAAAAAGCAGTTATTGCAGGTTTAATTTAACATTTGCTAAATTCTTGTTTGCCATACTGGAGACTCCAGTTAATCTGTCATGAAGAAGAAAAAAATGTGTCAGAAGAGAATGTTCTCCCTGAAAAAATAAGGTGCTAAACGACAAAGACAACATAACCCAACACTGTGGATGCAAGGTAATCAAAATCCTCTATTGTTCGGAAAAGTTCAACATCAGCATAACTTTGCAACGAGGTAAAAGTTTGCTCTCAATATAATTTAACGAGCTGCTAACGGCCTAATTAAACGCTGAGAGCAGATAAAAGCATGAAATATAGATAAGCTGGAAACGCTGCATATAGCTCTACGGTCTGTGCTGAGGAAGACAGTGATGTCTCCTAAAGCCACAATCAGCAGAGCAACTATACCGCACCTCATCCTCCACCCGGTTGTGAATGTTTAATAAGAACGAGAAGCTAAACATGCTGCCTCACAAGCCATGAATTACTCTAAATCGCCTGCCAATGGAGCAATGTAAAAAAGTGTCTAACATTTGACAAAAAGCCAGTGTTAATGTGGTACTTCAGAAGCCCATGGCACTTTCTAGGACTGAGGGATTGGGGCTTTAACAGTGCTTGAGGTGTGACAGAAGGGGCCTCTCGCTCTCCTCACCAATGGTAGCCAGGGTTGTAATTCTGACTTTAGCAGTCTTTACGACTCCCTCTCCTCATTTCTCTGGAATATGAAAACATCAGCATATGCCCGCCGACAGAACCGAGGCTAAGGAGTCAATTTCCCTTAAGTAACATTGGGACAGGGGTGACATTCATTTTGATACTGCCCCCCTGGCTCAAAAAAAGGACAGAGAGACAGAAAGAGAGACTGAGATGTAGCTACAGAGCAAGAGGAGACAGATGGTGAGATGCACAAGGACAAAGAAATTTAAAGGGAAAGAAAGAGAAAGACAAAGATGGTTTGACTCTAATTTTCTAGTACCAGCAGGTCTTCATTGCCTCTCTGTCTTGGTGTGCAGTTCACAGAGTTTCATGTGGCTACCAGGAACAGAAAATCTGTCCGTCAGCTGCCAAAGGTTCCAGCTCTGCTCCGTTCCTCTGAGCGCTCTTAAAAACCCGCTGTTTCACACCCATGAATTACACTATTTATGGCCCCGGTTAAAATGGGCAGTTTCTGGGCACGATGCATTTGTGTGCCTGTGTTTCTGTGTGTGTATGTGTATGTGTGTATAGGCCAGAGTGTGCATGTGGCAGATGGGAAGCAATATGGCATTCCTCTGCCCAGACAGATGTGGCACAGCACATTACAGTGAGCTGGGAGAGGGATTGGAAACCTCAGGAACATCTGGACCTGTGGCAACCTTCACACTCAGCCAACAAGCTAACTTTACCTAGCTGCTAAGGACCTGGGAGAGAAGGAGAAAACACTGGCTCCCAACATGTCAGCACTCCCTGCAATCCCTCACATCGCATCTTCATCCCCAGCGGCATTTTGACTGATGGATGAGGAATCCCACCTCCCTCAGTGAGGGCTGTCAATCAATTGCTCCGTGGAGTGGAGCGCTGAGGCCCATCCCAACATGGGCCTGTCATGGCCTGCTGCACAGGAGTACATTCCCACCACTCAGGGGGCAGCCAGGATGGGACAGACTGGGGCTTCCATAACGTTAGTAAGAGACAGGGTAGGGCAAACCAAGAGAGAGGGTTAGAAAAGGCTTATGCTTGTGTCTAATAGGCAACACTACTTCTGTACGCTTTAATTTATTAACTTCCCTGCTAATTAGGGATGACAATGTTGGTCGTCGGTCCACCAATTTAGTCTAAACTGAAATTTCTCTTCAAGATAGATTGCCATAAACGTTTGTACAGACATTTATGTTGCATATGATTGTGGTGACCCCCTGACTTTTCCTTTATTGCCACTATGGTCAGTTTACCCTTATTCTGTGAAATATCTCAACATCTATTATATGGATTTTATAAAGACCTTCATGGTTCCCAGGTGATGTGTCCTCAAGTCTTTCCCTGACAATTGTTTTTTTTATTCGTCTTTGATTTATGACCAAAGTAATAACATCATCGTCAGCTGTTCTTTCCATGTAGTGCCAATTAGCAAATATCAGCATGCTAATACACTAAACTAAGATGGTGAAGATGGGGAACAGTAAACCAGAATAACATCAGCATATTGTGAAATTGTTGCAAACATGCTCCCGTCTTTCTAGCAAAAATACATTTATTTGCGACGTCTCCGTGCTAAAAGGTAAGAAAAAAGGTCTAGCACGTTGCAAATAAATGTATTTTTGCAAGAAAGACAGTGTGCGGAAGTGTTTGGAAGTTTGCAACTTTTTACCAACTCCTATGCACTTGTCTCTTGAAATAGATGTGCATAGTATTCTTCTGTCGTAAAACTGCATATTTTTTAGACTTGTTGTGGAAAAGATGTCAGGTGAAGTTTGTTGATAGTGGGCTAGAGCATGCCCGTAATCATATTACATTAAAATAATAACTATTATCACTTTACACTTCAGTTTAATGAACCCAAAAATCTGGAAATGCAATGTTTGTCAAATCTACTGGCTCTAAAACTAATTCTAAGACTAAGAAGAGTTTTTAAAAACATGATTCCATCCTGCCAAGGCTCTGATGAAAAAAACGTATTTTAGTGCAGTGTGTTTCACAGATTGTATTCAACATTTGGTAAACAATAATAACACTCTGAAGCTCAATTAAACAATCAGAGAACAATTTCACAGTAGAACAGACAACAAGTAATTAGCTAACTTTCCAGGATAAAGCAAAGATGTGTATTTTCCTTCACTGTATGGTATAAAATAGGAAGTCAGAGATGGTACAGCAGTGTGAGATGGTCAGATCGAGTACTAGTCCCTACGTTACTTTACCATTAGAGAGTGTTGCATTATTTGTGTTGTTTGTACAGTATGTATTGCAATTTATGTAAATTCCAATAAAAGAGCCGGAATCCAATTGTACAGCAAAATGCATAAAGAAATACCATAATTTGAGAAAAGGATTAAGAGGTTATATGTTGTATTGTATGTTTTTTATAGTGTAGCAGAAGGAATATTTTATCATCCAGGTGGTTAAAACAGTATAGGGAATCCGGAAATAACTTCAGAACAGCAATAAGTGTTGTAAATAAGATCCCCAGGTGTGAAAATTGGATACTTTGCTCTGTGACTCAAATGTAATTATAAAAAATAAGAGGAAAAAGGTGGGGCTAGGTTATTTGTAACCTAAATGTTGCTAGGCTATAGTAAGTTTCTTAAGTGAATGTTTCTAAAGTGTTCCTTTAAGAGTTAGTCAGCCGCCAAAGTGTGTATTTAACCTGCGGGGGTTCCTGATGTTGGTGAGCATATGAATAGAAACAATTCTAAACAACCACATTGTTATTTAAATTTTCTGCTAAATTTTCTGTCCACTTTTTTGTTTCATCTGTGACTTGAACATTGTGACAGTGGGCAAAGATCACATCATTCATATTATTTCCTGTGCCATTGGGAAGCTCCTTTGGGAATAAAAACAGACATATGTTGGACAGAGGTGTGCTGGATGCCTCTAGACTGTTGCCCAGATGTCCTTGTGTTCACACAAAGCCCAGTCAGTATGGATCACATCCTCTCACTCTCGCTTCAAAACAAAATGCTCCAAAACTTCAAGGACTTTTTCTCTCTTTTTTCAAAAGCAGTCAAATAAACACTGCAGAAAACCTTTCATCAACAATATATTTTTCATATGCGATATGATATCAATGCATTACCTTCTGGAGTCTGTATAATAATTGGTGAATACACTGAGTATGCTTTTTCAAACACTAAGATAACCTTTTGTTTACATATCATTATTTTACTGATTTACAAGCATCAGTAGACTTTCAATGGAAAAAAAACGCAATAATTAGTTGAAATAAAATCACTTGACATGTAAATACATTGACAGAAGGAGAAGTCAGACATATTGCTGAGTTTGTGCTAAAAGAAAGGATACCATGTGCTGTTTGTGGGGTAAGGACAGTTTAAAAGACGCAAAAGAAAGACAAAAATGAATGAACCAAAGTAATCCTACTGAAAGTCCTAGTACTCCAGAGTGTGTAGTCACTTCACTCTCTTTTTGCCTGCACACTTTAATAAGGCAGAGTCTCACATCTCACATCACATTACAGAGAGAAGACCGACCGGCAGACTCCTTCCTCAGCTCCTTTGCTCTCTCTCTCTTTCTCTCAGTTCTGTGAATAATTAGTGATGTGTGTCAATATTGTGGCCCATAGTAACCATATGGTGGGTGCAGGCAGACAGGCTATTGTTTGGAGCTGTGAAATATTGTGTATCCCTGCGAGGGCTGGAGCCAGCAGAGGCAGGAAGTGTTGTCGGGACTGACAGGGACATTGTGCGCTTGAATGGGCAAGTCCTCGTGGCAGGGAGCACCGCGGACCCAGACAGAAAGTCTTGACCCTGGCGAGAAAGGCTGATTAGGCATGGTGCTGCAGGCCTCTCCTTCCTCCACCCCCACCACTACCACCAACACTACCACCACTCTCATCCACACCCCCCACTGGAAGCCGTTAGAGCCCAAGCAGAATGCAACAAGGCCACTTAACTCAGCGGCGCCTTTTCATCGGGCACATAAAAACACTCATATATCCATGTCAAGGGTGGAGAGCAGAGGAGTGGGAGGGGGGCTCGGGGCTGCACCGTCAGTGTGTGAACTTAGGAATGATTAGAGTGTGTGTGATTTGTGGGAATGACAGCGTAACATGGAGAGTGTGAACCCAACAAGTGATCTAATGCCTCTTAGGCAGAACAGAATAGAAAAGAATGAAGTAGTTTTTTGACGATTTTCTTTCAGCACTGTTTAACATGCATCAAAACTAAATGATGTAATTAGTGTGTTGTGTAGAGGACAGATTGGAAATGATGCTAAGCTGTTGTTTTACAGTCATCATACTGCCACAGTATAATCAGACAAACACATTAGTTCAGATGTAATCAAAGGAGGCCAACATTATCGTGCCACATTAACAAGCTGTGACGTGCAGGAAAACTGGGCAGTTAGTGCATCCTGACACTACACATAGCCTTAAAATACACATATAACACCACAACAAGTATCTGACTCTTAACTCTGTAAACATTTAAATTCAGGAAATCTTTCAACGTTTAATTGTGATGCTTCTTTGGCAAACATCTCAGCTATATGGCAAACATTTTATTTGTCCATTAAGCATTTAACAAATCAATTTTTTTTAACTTTATGTTGCACAGAAAACGTCCATGTCACCCACAAGAGGACTGAATAAATCAATGTAGTAAATGATGAGGATTTAAATTTTAAATGCTGGATGTATTCAAAATGATTACAGGCAGTGAAGCCGGAGAAGATCCAGCTATTTCTATTAAAAATGGGCACAAAACTTTATTTCCACAAAATTGATAATATTCTAGATTTTAAAGACACAGCTCATGCTCAGTGAAATGTGAAGTTAGGATGAGGGGGGTAATTTTCTTTCCTGCAAAACAAACTGGGTAGCTTCGACCATAGAAGCGCGTTCATCTGGTTTGGTTTCATTTCACTGTCCTCTGAGTCTTCTGCTCCTCTCTGGTCCATAACTGCCTGATCAAAACCGCCTCCATCCACATCCCCTCTGCTCCTCGTCTCGCCATCCTTCTCCTCTTTCATCCCGTCCTCTTTTCCCCTCTCTGCCAATTATCTCTCCGTCAGTCTGTCACACTTTGTAGTCTAATAAAGGCATCCTAAATTGATGCCCATCCCGCCTTTATCCCCCTGATAAAGCACAACAATTAAGGCTCATGTCTCTTTGCTCAGGGCCTTTTGATGGAGCACAAAGCTGCACCCAGAAAGAGGGAGAGGTGGTGGAGCTGCACTCACGTTAGCAGGCAGCTCTCTTTCTCTCCCTCTCTCTCTTCCAACAAATGTATGCACACACATGCAGGTATGAAACCAGAACAACGATCCAACGACAACAATGCATATCACAGGATTTGTAAATACTGATGACTTTAAACTGGACTTTTCAAAATTATGAAAGATTTCTTGACCACCAGTTTACCACCAGTGACTCTGGACTTCATTTGCACTCTAGCCCTTTGATTTCAAATGACTTGAAAATCTTGAGTGGGTCCCTTTCTGCCAGCACTCACAGGGAACAGGCTATTGACCACTATGGTAATGTTTTGGGGTTTGAAGACCATTATATGCTGTCAGAAAAACACCCACTACAGGTGTGACAACAGACATGAATGTTTGTTCAAAATTTGGTGCCAATCCATCCATCAGATGTTAAGACATTTCCACAGGATGAGTGAAAACGTTGACCTGATAAAAGTCAGAGGGTTGCTAAAGTCATTAGGATTCATTCCCTGGGCATCATGAACATCTGAACCCATCAAGTAGTTTTTTACATATTTCAGACTGAACCAATTCCTACCAAGTACCAATCTCATTCCTAGGACCATGCTGCCAAGTAGGCTTCAGTGTGTTACTCCCTGGTCAGGAAGGAGAAAAAGGTGTTACAGTGCAGTGCTTTGGTAATAAAATATAAGAGGCAGGCCTCTTCATCATGCTGCTCTTAAAAGAGAAGTTCCCAAATATGCACAACACAGCCTCTGTTACATATGCAAGAGGCAAGGCAGAGGCAGCAATAACTTTTCCTTTGACAAATATTTGGTAAAACCATTTGGCAATATTTAAACACAATCTCTCTGCTCACAGGTCACAAACAAAACGTGATTTCAATATCTCTCCAGTTTATCCGAATGTGCATTTTAAAGCCATTATCAGACCATATTCTCTAAATAAATGATCTTCCCTGAGTCAAACTACATTTTCACACTAAATTCCCTGGGTTTGGAATAATTTTTCAAGACAAACCTTTTTACGAGACTCTGCCTTTTATCAGGTATTCAAGCTTCACATTTAATGCATGTTTTACAAAGAATGTAACTATTGTAAATAGTCACTCGGTCTTCCTAAAGCCTCTCAGGTTCTCCGTTATGGTGCTACATGTGAATAATGTAAATTATAAATTATTTATGGGACTCTGTATAATGTACTCTAGGCTGCCACTGTGGCATGCAGGTCTCTCTTGTAAAAGAGATTATGTATCTCAAGAGACCTCCTGGCTCAATAAAGGTTAAATAAACCCTGCTGCTGAAGTAAGTTCCTTACTTTCTTCTGAGGGGAGAAAAATACTTTCTCTTTTTGAGGAAAGAGAAAATTGTTTGGAAATGATTGCTAAGAGTCTTGAACAAGCAAAATGTGGTAAACAATCACATTTACTCAGGGTATTTTAAATTTGGGGGATGAAAATGTAAGCATAGATAATTACTGAGTGAATGCAAAAACATTTAGAACAAAAAAATGAAAACATTTAAAAAACACAGCGTGATTCCTGCAAGAATGTTCAACATGTTACCTCTTTGTTTATTTAGCTGTTTTCTTTTGCTACATGCCATGACACCAGGGGGTTAGCAGCAAATTTGAATCGTCAGTGGAAATAAATGGAAAGGTGTGAAGGAAAGCAGAAGACACAACGTTGTTGTGGAGTGGAGGAAACACAAAATCCAGTGAGAGGTGATGCGATAGGACACAATCTGTACCCTGTTATTATACCAGTTAAGTGAACATAAACTTTTCTACTCAAAGAAAAATAATGTTATACTCTGAAATATTCAAATTATTTATTTATTTTATTTCTTAACTTTCTGTTATTAAAGAAATGGGATTTCTCTGTTTATGAAGTGGCAATAATAAAAAATCTCATTAATTTGTGATGTAAAAGAATACAGTTTTCTTTTTGTTAGTCATATTTGTAACACTGTGTATTGATTTATGACTTTAAGTAAGTTTACAGTAAGATAAGAGTTATTGCAACACATACACAAGCCACTTTCTTAGACGGCATACAGTGTGGCTGAGTCCGAAATATTATCCCTTAAAGGCATTTTTCAAATAGGTCTAAATGTTTATCTTCAAACTGAATATATTTAGATTATTATACATTTCCATTATGTCTCAATTTGAAAAGTAGATAAAAAAATAAACAAATTCCTTGTCATAAAACTGCAAATCTTTACATTATTTAACTTAACTATACTGTAACAGAGGCGCAAGTAGCGAATAGTCCTAAAGGCTGCAAACCGACTCCGTAATGTGCTTTTTATACAATATCTAAAGTGGTTTTAAATTAGAAAGCATTACCCAGCATAAGGGATTGGTCATACCAGAGTAAGTGAGGCTGTAGAAGCAAAAGCCTTGGTGTTTTAAACTGAGCAACTGCTTTTGACTTTAAAAATGTGTCATTTCTTCCATCAATGGTTAAATAGTCTCACTTTAAGTAACTTATTCACAATCACAAACATTGTTGAAAAGATGGACTAAGCGTGTTGTCAATCAGCAGCATAGATTATGGCTAATAAAACCAGGTCCAGGAGATTTCAGAGGCCGCAGAGCTGGTCATAGCCAAAATATCCAAACTACAGAAGCAAAAACTTAAATAATGAACTGACATGAGTCATGAGTTGACACTAACCATCTAACACAGCTATTGGCATAATAGACAGTGTTTACAGAGGGTTGACAATGATCAACAGTGCACTGAAATAACTGGTGTTGTTTTCTGGTGAGATGTTGCATTACTAAAATACCAGATGAAGAAAAATAAAAATAAATAGGCTTGATTGGCCTAGTGTGTTTACTCATACAATTTGTGTTTCTAATGTTTCTCAATGCACTCTCAGTTTCAAGATCAATGTTCAGGATACACACAAACAGTATATAAAACAGTAGTGCTGGGTTAAAATTGTTGTTTCCATAATAAAATCCGAGCTTTGCTTGAGTTATCCCATATCAATAATAATATCCTGAAATTGATTTTTTTTTTTATATATGCCTTTTAAACATGGATGTGGTGAATTTTGGGGGGTCAAAACATTAACCTGGTGCATTCTAAAAAATGTTTAAGCGTTGCTTCTTGATTGTACAATTTACAGCATAAGTTCTCTGATAATCTGTTTTATATCCAAGCAAAATTGGTATTGTAACTGATTTAACTGTTCATAAACAAGTTTTAAAGTGAAAAAATGTTCCTGTGTCTGGTTGTTCTGTAGCACCTACCAGAGAGGAAAGAAGTGTGATGGTCCCCAGGGAATTCCCCCTGTTTCCTGACTTTGGAGTTGTGCAAGTCTTGGATGGTGCAAGTTGTTTTAGTATGTGTTTAGAAATCTGGATATTCAAGTGTAATTTTGGCAAAGAACTTTTTAGTCTCACAAAAATTCTTTGTCAGCTTCCTCAGGTGGTTGATTTGTTTTTCTTCTTCTCTGGCGTTTTGTATTGTTGGTTCACATTTTGTGAGGGTAGTGCAGATGCTGTGTACTGTCCCTCCATGCAGCAGCACCAGCTCAGCAGTGTAGTTACCTGGGAAGCAGGGCCTTGAGTGAGTAATGTTGCTGACACAAAAGCCCTGACAGCAAAAGTGTGGAGAGAGTGATGAGATCCCCTGCTGGCGTGTCAGCTAGCCTGGCCTCGGAGCCTTCTCCCTGGCTTTCCCTTTCACACTCCAGCCCCTGAGGGCTTGGAGCCTTGGAGACCGCAGGATCCTGGAGAGCCCTGGGTCCTGGTTTACCACTGGTCAGCTCTTATCCAAGTGCTGTAGCGTACTTGTGCTCAATTCCAAAATAAGTTTCTAATTATTCAAAGACTTTTGTTAAAATTCTTAGCTTTTTATTACAGCAGTTTGTAGGCAGTGTGAGAAGTTTAAAAGAGTATACTGGTGGTTGCCATCATCCAATCACTGTCAAAACTAACTTTAAAACATTCCATGGGAACAGATTTAACTGTTTTTATTTTATACTTATGCTCTGTTTGATGCTCTGTGTCTGCACTTATCAACTACCTCCAAATACGGAACCTCGATGAAAAAAGCGTCTCCAAAAATAACTTTGGTTAGTTTTTGGAGGCTTGACTTATGACATGAGGTGACACAACGCCACCACCTTCTCCTGGCACCCCAATCTTTGCCAGCCTCTTGTGGTTGCCAAGGTAAACGTCATGGCGACCATGGGATCGGCTGCAGTCTCGGAGGGACGTCCGGCTGTGATGGGGTGCGTGACATGATGCTCAACAATCAGACACCATGACAACCTGGCAACAATGCTGTTGATTCAGCAACCAAACTGTAAGAGGAGTTTGAGAGAAGGAACAAAAACACATTACCGAGTGGAGGAAACAGTTAGGTGTTAGAGGATCAAAGGCTGTCTATATCTGCAGAGGGAGAGCAAGCTAAATGAGAGAGAAATATATGTCTTTTTGTCTGTCTGTCCGTCTGTCTTTTTTTCTCTGTCTGTCTTTCTCTCTCTCTCTCTCTCTCTCTCTCTCTCTCATGCAGAAATATATGGTTGTCCAGACATTTTGAAATCAAAAGACATATGGTAAGCTTTTATAAATGAATTTAAAAAATGTTAATTTAATAATACATTAATAACGTTAACAGGAAATAGAAAGGTATGTGGTACGTAGGAATTAATATTCCATCAATGATTTCCAAATATTTGAAAATGACATTGTAGGCCTTTAAAAACTAATATTTGTGTCATTGTGGATGTTAAATGTTATGTCATGTCACTTATTGTGTTTGAATATTAATAAATAGCTTGTGAATATGAATATACAGAGTAATAATGATAATATGCATTGTTATTGATCATATATTTACATCAAATATATCACATAATTTTCAAGCCCTTATTTTGAGAAATGAACAGCTGAAATATTTTGACAGACTCTGCTGTAAGAATTCTAAAACTATTTCTAAGTGTATGAGGGTGAAAACACAAATGTTATGATCTATCTATCAAAATTGTTGTACACGCATGTTGTAAAATGACTAATTGCAGTTGGTCCCTGATTTTTTTTAAAGCAAGGCAACTTTGTTTGTAGCACCTATCCATCACAGTAACAGTAAGGAAATGTCAAAAAGCTTTATATACAGTAAAGCAAAGAAATGCATTAGAACAACATTTAAATACACAATAAAATTGAAAATAAAATATAAATAGACAAAATAATAATAGACCAGAAATATAGTTATGGAGAAGTTATGTAACAAATTGGTATTTTTAATGGGGAGACCAAACAAGAAACCATTACAATAGTCCACCCTGCTGGAGATGAAGGCGTGAAAGAGCTCCTCTAGATCTTCTTTGGATCTAGATGAGAGTCTGCAGAAGCTCAGGCCTGGGTCTAAATGTTGGGTCAAACTGGTAAATTTCAGTAAAAGTATGCCAGATTTGTCTGTCAGACACTGTAAAATAGGAGTTACCCCCTACTGCGAACAACTCTGATCTGCCTCAGGCCTACACTGCCATCATGTGGTAGCAGGGGAAAATGGAAAACATTGGAAATGGTTTTACTTTTCTTTCCATAATGTGCCATGCCCTGGTGATATTATTCCTGTTGGTACCAAATTACTCTCATGTATACAGGTTAAGACTCTATTGACTTACATAATGTATATATGTTACAATATTGTACATTTCCCGATTTTGTTGTGTCTCACCATTGTGCTCAATGTTGATGTTTACAATTGAGCAGTGGTGGAGTGGGTATTCAGATTCATTACTAAGGTAGAAGTGTCATTTGTAATGTAAACTAAAATGTGGTCATGGTGGAGTTAATTTGGATTATTTACACTGTCGGGTAGTTTAATTAAGCTCTTCAATTTGTATTTGTGGAAAATGCAAATCTTCTAAATAAGTAAGTAATTTTAGATGTTAAATAGTGCGGTAAAAAGAACAATATTTGCCACTGAAAAAGTGGAGAAGACTTATGTCAATAATGTCATTAAATAGAAATGCTCAAGTAAAGTACCTAAAAAGTAAATAGCAGTACTAAGGGTGAATGCTGATTTCCACCAGTGCAACTGAGGTTCAAAACATTCAATTTAGGATGTGGGGGGACTTTTCACTGTCAGAAATGGAGATGCAGTCCATTTCTGTCCCCCAAGGTAGGCTACAATCACTAATGTACTAATGTACTCCTTAGGGCTCAAGGCAACTATATGTGTACCTATTCGAGTGCCAAAAATGGTAAATACTGTTCACCAAAGTCAAGGATGCAACAGGCGTACCTTAGAGGGTACTGCCCCTGTGCCAACTGTACAAATTTATAACATTATGTCTGACAGATTTCAGAGATATTATTTGCATGATATACAGTCTTGTTTGTATATATATATAAATAATACTGTATATCATGCAAATAATACTACAAATGAACTACAAAAAGATGAACTACAAAACGACTCATAGCTTGGTTATAAAATATTAGTAGTACATATAACATTAAAGTACCTTAAAGTGACAATCGTTGTGTAACGGTTGATTTTGTGTGAAAACAAGGGAATTGTGCTGAGAGTTTAGCAGTCTGGAGCACAGAAATAGAATGAATTTAATTTGGTTTCTATGGTCTTGTTTATACATGAGCTTCAAGTTTTCACAACTGTGGAAACCTTTCCATTTGTTTTGTGCATATAATGGAGAAAAACTGTAATAAAGGATTTTTTAAAGGGAGATGTCTCGCCAGACACCCAGTTTGCAATCATGCAAATATATAAAATATTGCAAAGCTTTCATCATAGGCCATAGGCCCCTTCAGTGATAGATGGTGAACTAACATTCATTTAAATGAAAATCTTTCAGATTACATCTTTTAATTGAAAAATATTTGACAAATTTGGTCTTGACAACAATTAGCCTTACTGATCTTGAAAATATATCTGAAAAGTCTTCCTTTGTTGAAAATATTTCTCCATAGTTGACTTTGGAATCTGCAATGTTTTGTCAAAGGCTTTCAGTCCATTTGGCCCTTTGCCTTGTAGTTGCAGCTTACTTGGTTGGTGAATGTCTAGCTACTGTATAAGGGTGAAATGTGTTGTCTTCATCTGAGGTTACAAAACATTATAATATTCATAGAACTGCATCGTTGTGCACTTTGTTTTGATGAACTGTTTGTGTTAAGATGAAATCATAATCACCAGGCTTTGGGCTTTACAAGTTGTTTGCTGCTTGCAATACATGGAGCTCAAGCCTATTTTTTTAAAGGTATTAGTATTAGTATTTTATGTTGCGGGCACTAGAGGGAGTCCTCTACTCAGACTCCACCATCTTTTGAGCTAAATCAAATGAAGCAAATCCCATCTAAACTGATTGCAACATGAGGCCAAGGGACTGGTATTAAAATATGAAATCAGTTGTGATGTAAACAAAACGTAAAGTATAAAATAGGAAGTAGGGAATAATCCTTCAAAAAATGTCCCAGGTAGAAGATAGGTACACAGCTCCTCTATACCATCCGGACACATACTAGACAGTCCCCACATCTGGAGTTTAGTACTGGCCTTATGGGGGTTATGTCACTGTTCTCTGACCCTCTCTCTAAATTTATCAGGACTTGTGTCATCACGTGTGTCTCTCATATTTCTTCAGGCCAGCTAAGAATAGAAAAGCACTGACACAGATTAACACAGTTAGTCTCTCTCACCTCACTCTTTCTATAAAAACTAATTATTTTACATCTGTTGCTCTTTCAACCATGAACCTCCTCCTTCTCTGTGTGTATTGACCTTTTTGTATGTTTGACTATGGATGACGGGGGAACCTGCAGACCAAATGAATGGCCACGACAATCCTGATCTATAGTGGGACATTTGCTGAGCATTAAGGGGGTTGTTATGGAAGGTGATTAACAGTTTGACTGCTGGACCCAGATTCTGTTGTCTATTTTCCCAGCAAGACTTTCAAAGACCAAAGTTTAAAATCTGGTACATTCCTTGACAGGAAGTTATATCTGTGACTCTGACTGTGCAGTTGCACAGGAAAGACAAGAGAGTCCTTCAATGACTCCCAAATGTCACATCTAATCCCGGGATGGAGCAGGATCTCCTGGAAATGTGGGGTTGTCCCTCAGAGAGAGAGAGAAAGAGAGAGAGAGAGTGTCGATCCAGCACTCATCAGACACCCTATCACAGTAAGCCAACTAAAACCTGATTGGCTCATGTGCAGGGTTACTTAAGTTTAGCTTTGAATCTATCCTCAATTTGCCTATCCTTTCTCCTCTGTCTCTGCCTCCTCAGCTGTATATAAATATATAAACTGACCATGTTGATGTGTGTGTCAAGGTCATATTAGTTAGAATTGGAAAGTTTTAACAAGCTACCTTTGATTACTTTCAGATTAGCATTTAGATTAGCGCAATGCCAATACAAACACACCTCACTGCTGCAGCTAATGCTAAAAAGACTAAATCATAAAGACTGGTGACTAACACACATGACAAATAATTTAAGACAAATAGACAAAATTTTGTCTAAATTTAATTTAGACAAATAACTATCTGCTCAGTCAGCAGATAGTCTTTCCACAATGCCAGTACATAATGCTGCACATGAACAGCTGCGTAAACACATGAAGCCAGTGTATCCACTGAGGTAAAGAGCTTTTATGACATTATCAGTTATCATCATGAAAGTTCAAACACCATAAAGGAAATAAGTGAAGTACAACATATTTGCACTGCTTCACAGATATTTGTCTTAACGCAGCAGGTGAGACTTATCTTTACTGAGGGCAGTCTGCTTATGAAAGCCAAATTAACCTTCATCAAGTGAGATATCTCACTCAAAATCACAAATATCAACCTCATTGCCCTAGAAAAGCCATAATTGTTAGTATTCATCCTCAGGAGACCATGCATGTCTATGTAATACAAACATGTAATAATTTGACATGTATGCTCATGTTGCTTATGCCAGAACCCAAACAAAATAGAAGAAAGTGAGTGTAGACAGTTTAGACACAGACGGGTTGAGGAAATGGATCCAATTTCCTCCAAGATTCCTATCTCACATTCTTGGGAAGGGAATAATGATCAATGGGGATTGCAAGCCTGAATTCAGAATGTGCTTTATCGGCCAAATATGTGTACTGTACACATAGGCCTAAAGTACAAGAAATGTCGGTATTTTTTTGCACTCTACTTACACAGAAATAGACATGGGCTAGAGCTAAGAACAAGGACAAGTGAAACAATGATAGGTAAAATGTAAAGTAAAAGTAGGAAAACAAGATAGCCTACATAAAAATATACAGGTCTATATAAAAATCCATGAACAACATATGTTTAGGTCAAGGCCTATAGGCTATAAGTCAGATTGTTTCTGTAAGTTGTTAACAGTGCATATGTGTAAAACTATAAAACAAGCCTAGCCTACATCATTTCTAACCGACTAGTGTCAAAGAAAAAGAACATGTGCTTTAGATACATTTTTGAAACTAATTGCTGTTTGCTTAAAGCATAGGCCTAGTTTGCATTCTGGTACTTTACCCAGCTGCAGCAGCCTCGGGGGGCATCGACTTCAGCAGTTATCGTGAGAGAAAAAAAAGAAGGTTACTTTGACGTCAGCCACGTCAGATTTCAGTAGTCCAAGATGGCGGAGGTGAGCGGGTTGAGGAGCCGAAATCACTTCGAGCCCAACTGCAAAAGCCGAGTCGTTGACGAAGGTAAACGGTTGTTGGTTTTGTCGAGTAGATGTGTAACAGTAAACCAATTGAGGAGTGCGAAGTAGAGAAGCGGAGGATTCAATTTAAACGTTTTTTTTGTGGTATCTGTCGCCTTTGTCTTTCCGCTAGCCTGTTTTCAGTTAGGGACCCGCGGTGTCCTGAAAAATGTGGTACCCCCTGCCAGATTGCGTATCCCCTAACGTAGCTTTGCAAACACAGTGTTAAAACAGTCCGTACTGTGTGAATATTAACGCTAGCTTAAAGGAGATACATGTTGTCGTTGTGTTTTCGCTCTTTCAAAACATGTTTTCTGTCTGTAACTTAAGCTGAAAAGCTGTTGAGTGACAGTGATTCTGACCCGGACTCAAACCGCGACACCTGTCAGCTCATTTGTCCGGCCGTCACTTTCACCTGGCCCATTAAACACTAGCGGCTTGTCTGTGGTTGATTGTCTGTACATCTGCCTGTAGCTGCATAGTCACCCTGTATGGGTTTCAAGTGCATTTGTTTCTGAACTTTGAAACAGTCCGCTTTATGCAACTCCCGCTTTCTGGGATGGGGGTTTTCTGCCTAACGAACTACACACAACACATAGCTAGTTACGTTAATCTTCTCACCCCACTAAAGACTCAGATATTTTTAAATATCCTATTATTAGTCTGTCCAGTATGCCAGCAGACTTATACACTTATTTGCTAAGCTAATTTTGTCCCCTGAATACAATTAAATACAGAAGTGTGATAGCATATTACATTTTAGTATTTATAAATCACAACAAAAAAGAAGTAGGCCATAGTGATTAACACACTATTGACTCTAGTATAAAATGAATAGCCTTCATGTCACAACTGGTGCCGACTTTTCTGCAATGAGGTATGCAGGATCCAGACTCAAGTGTGGTGTTGATATTCAATATCTCATGATGGGATATACTTTTACTGAGAATTGTGAAAACGTAAATTGGATTTAAAGCAGTGCATATTTATGCTTTGACATTTGAAGTTGGGGAAAGGAGGCAACTGCCAGGGCCTGTTTCTCATGAATCGAGTAGTTAATTGACTGAAAAGTTTGCAACATCAACAATAACTATGATAATTGATTAGCCTTATCAATAATACGTTGCTTAATCAAGCTGGCAATCAAATGGCAAATAGCTTTATACTGCTTTGGACTGTCGGATAATATAAGGCTTTTTGAAAATGTCACCTTGGGCTCCTTTAAACTTGTTACAGGCTGTTTTAACAAATACACTTTTTGTTGACATTTTATACACCAAGAAATTAGTTGACGAATTGACTAAAGTTATTGTTGTTGTATCAACCGAAAAGAGAAAAACAGTCTGATATCCTTTTCCTCTAGTCTTTACAAGGCTAAACCTTGTAAAGAGTTGTAAGCAAACGGTAAACTGTCAGTTTCCAAGGCTCATCACTGAGATATAGTCCGGATGACTCATTTTATCATGGTAACCTGTATGTCTACTTTCACACAGGCCAGCTGATTCTGTGGCAACAACATTCAATAACTGCTGCTGCTGCTCTTAGTCTGCACTTTGTCCTCACAGACTCCCGATTGGTGTTCTTGCTGCAATTGAACATTTGCCCTCCTTGACTCTTGTCCAGGGAGGCTGTGTCAGGTTGTCTATTGATGCTGGTGTGCAGGCTAGTCAGTGAACTTGCATCTTAATAGGCTTCCGCATCTTCTTTCATAAACTCAGTCCTTGCAGTCTTGTTGTCTTGACATATAATAAACATATGTTGCCTTGTCACTCAAAGGCATAGCCTGGATGTTAAAAGAGGGTGTTGAAACCCTGCTTGAGAAGCACTGGCATTAATAATCAATGCTGCAACAGTAGAGGGAAGATTATTGCATGACATTTTTCCTGCTTTCTAAACACTTAAAGTGCCAATGTTCTTTCTTACGGTCCAAATATGAAGTGGCTCAAACAAGACATCAGAAAATATTTAACATAATCTTGCTTGCAGAATATTTGTCACTGACTAATTTAGCAGCAGTGCATTTTCCTTGCATGCCTCAACTTTACCACCAAAGGTTTAACCCCTTTTATTCATTTCCTACACCAAATCTATTCAAGGAAATAAGAAATAGTCTCTTTATACTATAAAAACTCCCATATTTAGACAGCTGTTAAGTGGACCATGGCCTCTAGCTGCCTCAGATATAGTGCAGGAGTCCAGAGAAGGGAGATCTCATTTGGGACAGTGCTGAGATGTAGGCCTAGGCTAGCTTGCGTAGCCACTATTCTTGCCATGCATAGTTAAAGATAGGTAGGTGTGTGTGTGTGTGTGTGTGT
>NC_048423.1:6605991-6620224 GCF_013103735.1 Etheostoma cragini | reverse complement strand
AACAAATAGGCCCACTAACATCTGCTCAGTGCCTGTTATGATTCCTTGCATGCTTATTGTGTTTGTCTCTCACACACATTCTGCTGCAACACAGACTCATTGCAGTCCCAGCAGAATAGTGTCTTTGTGTGGTTCCCCTCTGTGCCACTTCATCCTGCAAAGTGCTGCTCCGGACTAGATGGGAAGCTGCACCGCCACAGACGGATAAAATCTGCAGGGCTACTTTGTGTGCCGAGCAGATTGATGTAACTGCTCCATGCTTACAGCAGCTTCTCAAACACTTGCACAGCATTGCTGCTGCCTTTGGACAACCTGCCTCTCTGCTATAGAAGCCATTCTGTCAGTGCCTAAAAAGTGTTCAATTTGGTTTCCAGCCCTATTCTTTGCCAACTGTTTTGGTAATCAATTGGTTGTTTGAGTCATTTTTTAAGACAAAAGTAAAAAATCTTTAATTCCATCTTCTTAAATGTGAATATTTTCTAGTTTCTTTTCTCCTATGAGACAGTAAACAGAATATCATGGAGTTGTGAACAAAACAATGCCACCTTGGGCTTTTGGGAAACACTGATCCACATTTTTCACCATTTTCTGACATTTTATAGACCAAACAACAAATCAATTAATCAAGAAAATATTCAACAGATTGACCCACTATGAAAGTAATTGTTAGTTGCAGCCCTAAAAATGTGGTGTTGACCGTTGCTGTTGACTGTAGACGGTCTTGATGTGTCATCCTTATAAAAGCACATTCTGGTCGTCCTTGACATAAATGACATGCATTAATGTTTAATCTATACTGCATTAGTTTTATTACTGTTTAGCTGGAGTATCCAGGGTGTGTCTTTGTCCCATCTTTTTTTCAGATGGGTAATTTTGGCTTTCTTTGCTCATCAAGGTTGAGCAATCAAACTGGAAGTAATGGGTCATGCAGGTTTACCGAAACTTGATTTGTATATGTGGTGAGAGAGGCTATGGGCCTTTATAATATTTGGATGAGTAAGGCTTGATACTTGTCCTACCTGTTCAGTGTCAGTGTTTTAGCCAAGGAAAGAGCCACTTCCAGTTTACTTCAGGGAGTGTGATCTTAATCCTTGGACTTTGAGAAATTGGGACAATTTCACCAGTTCCCCCCCAACAATAAATCGATGAATCAATGATTAATCAAATTAGCCCTAAAAATAATGCTACCAATGAAGACATGTACTAGTCTGCATGCATTGCAGTTTGGCTCAGCACAGTTGCTTATGCTGCAGTTATGGTACTGTGACAAAGGAGTCTTGCAGTTTTAGAGAAAACAGGCTTTATTTTCACAGAAACTTCAAAATGACAAAGAAGGATGTAAAAAAAGAAGAAAAAATATCCTCATAACTTACTTTTCTTGTGTCCTTTTTCCTAGCCCTTTAGGATTTTCAACACAAGGCTATTTTTGAGTTTGACCTAGATGGGTAGACCCGAGTGGATAACGGTATTTAGCCCAGCACAAAATGTTGGAGAGAGCTACAATTTCACCGGGCATTTCACTTTCTCACATAAACAAACTCATGACAATCATCTATTACTTTTTTTAATTCAAAATTTAAAATGTCTTCTTGTCACTTTACACCCATTGTCAGTACATTAACATGAAGCATGATGTTATCTTACCAGTGTAATTTAATCTCTCTCTCTACTTTGTGTGGTTATCTAAAGGCTTGAGTGGTGTAGAAGATGTCTCCATTTTCCGGCATAAGCAGAGGCCTCCTTTAGTCATGTCCGAAGACCTGGAGGATGAATTGCTCCCCAGCACTACGGCCTTAAACTCGGGCAAAAATGTTAGACTTGCCCCCTCATCAGTTGAAGAGACTCTGGAAGAAGAGGTAAAGTGTTAATGTATTTTTTACAGTATATACTATATTCCTGTCCATTCCTGTCAGCACGCATACCTTATCAAACTAAGACTTATCTAGGAGAATATTTTGTCATTCTATAAATGTTAAGGAAGAGAATATCGAAGAGTATGACAAGGTGTTTACATTTTAAAATCTTTGAATTCTAGCTGCATTTGCTGTACGTCAGGCTGCTGAATGTGGTCACCTTATTTCCTCCAGACGCTTTGTTTGCTGATCTCAGCTTCGTAAATTTCAGTTCCCTATCTCCTCCATTAGACCTGCCTCATCATCAGTGTGATCACTTAAATGCTGTCTCGATGCCTGGGAATGCCTCTGATTGATTGCAAACTCATGTCTTCAGGATGTGGTAGAGGAAGAGAAGGCCAGGCCCATCCAGGTTGTCCTGGCCAATGAGGACGAGCACAGCTTTGAGCTGGACGCTGCAGCGCTGGAGAGGATCCTGCTGCAGGATCACATCAAGGACCTAAATGTGGTGGTTGTGTCTGTGGCCGGGGCCTTCCGCAAGGGCAAGTCCTTCCTGCTGGACTTCATGCTGCGCTACATGCATAGTCAGGTGGGATAAATACTTTGTTATGTACTACAAGATGTCATGATGCTGCATCTTGATTAGAAATTTTATAATCTGGACTAGGGCTCCTGAAGACCTAAAATCTCTATTTCTCAACTGCTAACTAACTTGTTAGTCCTAACTTTGAACCAGCAAGTAGGCATATGATGGTCTCATTTACGTAGAAATGTCCTATAATGGCATAAGTTATCAACTGGTACAGAGGGATGTGAGCTCAGTAAACATTTGGTTCACACTTGTTTTGTTTACATGAGCCAGGTAAACATCAAACGGCTCATCCTTCCTCTGGGGCTTTAATATTGTGTAACATTCAGTCAGAGATTGTGTAAACAGGTGGGCTCTTTCTTCAGATGAGATTACAACCAGTACTGACGTGTGTACCCAAATGTGACGACCAAAAGTAAGTGCTTCCTGTTTTGTCTCGTACTGAGATACCTAAATAACCAGGTGATTACGACACGCAGCAAGGCGCGTGAACAAAGCAGGGTGGTTTAACTGGTCCTGGCCTTCTGGGAAGGTGAGCTTTTACTATAATAAGAGTTTGAGAACACTTATACAATATTAAATCTGTTTTTAATCCGTACAGTCTAATTTCTCTGTGTGGTTACTGACCTTTTGAAATAATGTCTCTAAATATGAATAACACTAAGTGGTACATTACATACCCAGACGCACATTTTCGAGCATGTCCATCCAACAACTGTGTGACTCGCTCTGACACACAACTAGTCCTTCAGAAGCCGCCGGGATCACCTTACACTCACTTGCGCGCACACACGAACACACACACACAAACACACACACACACACACACGTTGTTAATACACACAACCGTAAAGACGGAGCAATGTTTTCTCACAGCTGCTGGGCAGCATGAACGTGGCTATTCATGTAAGTCTGACCGGATCTGCACATGTTCACATTTTTCCCCAAACACTGATGCTATTTGTTCCGACTGTGGTTCTTTATATTCAGTTAGATGCAGAACTTCATGTTACAAATAGCAGTTGTCACTGTTGTGTGTTTTATCTGTTATTGGTTTTGGTATTATTGGACTGCAGGTATTGTGTGTTCTCAAATGACAATTATCATCTTCCTCGGTCAAAAGATCCTGGTGAGGGATTCAGGACAGATGTCATGTCGTAGAAACCAAGAATCAGTGTCCATGCATACTTTGCCTTGCAAATTAGGTATTTGCTTGTGAGGCTTGTTTATACATTTCCTATTTGTGGTCAGTGGATCTCCTCACTTAACCGCCGGAAATAAAAACAAGGGCACAATGTGTTGCTAAAATTTGACCTTTTTGTACTCTGACAAAATAAACATTAAATCTTTTGCTATGGTTTTGAGTCTCAAATTGTGCTGCAGTACCACTAGTCTTGTCACCGTGGGAGTCACATTTCATTCATAGTGTCCCAGAGTGATCTGTACTCAAGTTCAACAATAATCAACATTGCACTGGTAGATTGCATGTTAGTTATATAAGGTTCATCCCAAATGTGGCCTGACGGTGGTGTTGGATTATAGTCTAACCGGTCACTAAAATCAATGCATTTTGTCTATTAGATGTGTGAATGTACAAATCTAATTTCATTATCATTTGGACAATGGGTTTCAGTGGTAAAACAATAAAGATATAATCTGAGCCAAATGCTGGTGAACTTCAGTCCATTGACCTTTTCCTCTCCTCCCTCTTTCTCTTGTACCATTATCTCTCTATCTCCTCCCCACAATCTCTGTCTTCTCTTCCCCTCACACGTTAAGTCTTTCCTCTTAAATCCATTTGGATTTTCCCCTATTATTCCTGTATTAATCAATCTTCATTGCTTCTGTTTCCTCTCATCTTACTGTCTCTTCCCTCTTTACCTCTGCAACAGGGCAAGCCGTGGATGGGAGGGGATGATGAGCCCCTGAAAGGGTTTACCTGGAGAGGAGGCTGCGAGAGGGAGACCACGGGAATTCAGATCTGGAGCGAAGTCTTTGTGGTCGACAAGCCTGATGGCAGTAAGGTACACACTTATCAAGCAAACGATACGATAAGTAATTGTATGAGTTTGGTGAAAAAATTGCATAGGTTGGTAGTATAATTCGACTGTTTCATCTCGTCCCAACAGGTTGCAGTGCTCCTCGTTGACACTCAAGGAGCATTTGACAGCCAGTCCACCATAAAGGACTGTGCCACGGTGTTTGCCCTCAGCACAATGACCAGCTCTGTACAGGTGGGACTTTAAATGATGTCTTGTCTGGTAGTCTGCTGCTTTCCTTTCTCACAAAATGTTGTTTCTTGGATTTCAGGTCTACAATCTGTCCCAGAACATACAGGAGGATGACCTGCAGCATTTGCAGGTAGGTGTCATGTCTTCCTCTCCCTACAGGAGAAAATGGCACCAAAGTTACATTAACTCTGGTTTTCTGGTCATAATTATAATTTTTTCTCTCATGCAGCTCTTCACAGAATATGGCCGGCTGGCAATGGAAGAGATCTACCTGAAACCTTTCCAGGTACTGACTGCTTCTGTTGACTGTGTACATGCATGTAGTCCTAATGAATGAATGCCATGTACCATTAAACATGCACCTTGTCCAGAAAATCTGCCTACAGTGTGTAATATGTGGCTGCGCAGCAAGTCATGTATTTATATAATGTTAATATTATTTATTATAATTAACCTTGTCACTGAAAACAAGAAAGGTATGGACAATAGGAGTCAAAAAGTATGATTGTATTAATATAGATCACTTTATGATTTATGGGAACAAATTCTATATCTGTAATTTGTCTCTGTGATGTTGGCGGTGTGTTTCAGTCCCTGATGTTTCTGATTCGTGACTGGAGTTATCCTTATGAACACGACTACGGGCTGGAAGGAGGCAACAACTTCCTCAACAAAAGACTACAGGTGAAAATCTTATTTAAATAAAGTTGAAAATGCACATTTTGGTTTTTGTCGCGGCAGAAAATATTTTTGGACCCTGATATTTCTACACATTTTGGAAGATATTTATGCAGCAGGTCACACACTCACTGCCCCTGTCAAACACACTGCACCTTTTTTTTTCAAACATCGCCGACATATAGTACTTCTATGTCATTGTCTGTTCAGGTGTGCACAAATTTTTTGCGTGTGCGCACATTCCACACACTTTAGGAAGAAGGAAAAGTACAGACTCTCACTTTGAGAGTAAATAGTTGTCTGCTGACTCAGGTGAAACAGAACCAACACGAAGAGCTGCAGAATGTCCGGAGGCACATCCACTCCTGCTTCTCCAACATCGGCTGCTTCCTGCTGCCACATCCGGGCCTCAAGGTGGCCACCAACCCCTACTTTGACGGCAGGCTGAAAGGTGAGAAAACAGGAACATACGTGAATAATGGAAGAGCTGTAGCTAAAACATGCTGGAATGAAATGTCATGTTTCAGAGGATCATCAAGGTTTGTGCTTGTGTGTTTCAGACATTGATGATGATTTTAAGAGGGCGCTGGCAGAACTGGTGCCTCTCCTCCTGGCCCCAGACCGACTGGTGGAGAAGGAGATTGGAGGGAACAAAGTCACCTGCAGAGATCTCCTGGAGTACTTCAAGGTCCTACAGGAGTATTTTCACACTTATTTGTCATAGATCGATAAACAAAGCCTCAATTGATACTCTGCTGCCTAGTCTGCAAAAGCTTTAGGGGAAAAAAACGATACAAAATGTTTTGGGGCTTTAGCCACAGTAGACGTGTAGATGTATGAATGGTTGTTAGTTTTTTTTTAACAGCACCTGTGTGCAATACGTTTCCGAAAGTGAGTTGTAAAAAACGTTCTTACCAGGCTGTTAAATTCCTTAGTGAGCTGCCAGAATTTCAACACTATACAGGAAAAACTGGTGTGATAATCTGTATTATTGTACATTCCTGCAGGCTTACATAAAGATCTACCAAGGGGAGGAACTGCCTCACCCAAAGTCCATGCTGCAGGTTAGTTAGTCTGATCTTAAGAATGAGTCAAACGTTTCAGGTTTATTTTGAATCTCATTGTTTTCTCCTGTTTCTCAGGCGACAGCAGAAGCCAACAACCTGACTGCTGTGGCAGGAGCCAAAGACATGTACGGCAAGAACATGGAGCTGGTAAGGACATGCTTGTCTGTCACAATCACCGTGAAGTACAATCATTTCAATAGCCCAAAGGTTGCCAAAGACGAGCAGGTGTCATTGAGGGAGAGCAGGGTGTAGCCATGGTCAGAATTTGATATTGGTCACAGGAAGCTAGCAGCACACTCAACAGAATTGTAAATTTCATAATATCTAATAAAAATCCTGCAAAACGGCGCCCAATGAATATGTAAGTGGAGTTCCCTTGAGCCTTGATCCCTTCTGTCAGTCAAACTTTCTTCCTGTTATTTTCAGGTCTGCGGTGGGGACAAGCCATACATTGCCCCGGCTGACCTGGAGCGCTTCCACGAGGAGTTTCGCGAGCACTCAGTGCATTACTTCCGCTCCGTGAAGAAAATGGGCGGCGAGGAGTTCTGCCAGCGCTACCAGAGCCAGCTGGAGTCCGAGCTGGACGAGACCTACACCAACTTCTCCAAGCACAACGACGGCAAAAACATCTTCTACACAGCACGCACACCTGCCACGCTTTTCGCAGTCATGTTTGCCACATACGTGGTGTCTGGCGTGACGGGCTTCATCGGGCTGAGCACCTTAGCAGCGCTATCTAACCTGGTCATGGGCGTGGCCCTGCTTTCGCTCTGCGCCTGGGCCTATGTCAAGTATTCTGGAGAGTTTCGGGAGTTGGGAACGATGATAGATCTGGTGGCCGAGACACTCTGGGAACAGGTGGGTCGTTGATGAGGGAGTACTAAGTACGAGATTTTGGTATTAAGCTTGAGTGATATCAGCTACCTTAAAGGTCCCATGGAATGAAAAGTTCCCTTTTTATGAGGTTTTTTAACGTTGATATGAGTTCCCCCAGCCTGCCTATGGTCCCCCAGTGGCTAGAAATGGCAATAGGAGTAAACCGATCGCTGGGTATCCAGCCTTTGAAAAAACAAAAGCTCAGATGGGCCGATCTGGAATCTTGCTCCTGATGACCTCATAGGGGGCAAGGTTACCTCCCCTTTCTTGGCTTTGCCCACCCAGAGAATTTGGCCCACCCATGAGAGAGAGACATCCTGGCTTTCAAATGAGCAAAGTGGCAGTTGGTCAAGGCCACACCCAAGGCAACACCTCGCCCCCCCTCTCTCCTCCTCTAAAGCTACAGACTCAGAAATGGCACATAATAAGGAAAGCCCATTGTGGGACTGGCTCTAGTGGCTGTTATTCTGCACCAAGGCTGATTTTCAGGAAAGAGACTTCAGATAAAGATTTAGGGGACCATTAAGGTCTATATAAAAGCATCCAAAGAGCACCATGTCATGGGACCTTTAAGCTAGAACACTTCAGGTTTTTCACCAGAAAAGCTCTGGAAATTTGAAATGTCATATAACCTCGTCAAATTCAGTTTTCCTTATTAGTTGGAGTGGTGTTGCTTTTTATTTCTAGGTGATTTTAAAAGTCAGAGAAACCAGATCCATCAGTCTTTATTTCCTTCGATTCACTGCATGTTTATGACTGCCTTCACATGCTGTCATCCATCTCACACACTCTTCATCGCTTTTCACCCCCCCCCCCCCCCCCCCCCCTTCCCGGAAACTTAATCAGCCCCTACTTTTAGTCGCTTTCATTCTTTCAGTTGTTGGCCTGCAGACTCGCCACTCAGGAGCACAAATATGAAGTCAGAGGGTGTTTCTGTGTTCCTTATCTATCTGACGTCTCCCTCCTTCCTCTCCTTTTGTGTCTCTTCCTCCCTCCCTGCTTTACAGAAGACGGTCAGAAAGGTGAGCGGTGTCGGTTCCCATTTCTCTGATCTGCCTTTCCTTTTACTTTCTCCACCTTCTGCTACCAGTCTCCCTGTATTCTTTTCATCTGTTTGGTTCAACATATACCAAGTTTTCTCAGGCTTTAATCGCTCTTCTTATCTTTTTGTTACCTTTTTCTAGTTCCGCTTAATCTCTTCCCCAAATGTCTGGACCAATCTTTCTCATCTTTTATCGCTCGTGCTCCAGTGTCTGTCTTGCTGCCAGTCTTGTTTCTTGTTTTAACTCTCCCATTCCTCCCTGCTGTCCTCTCAGGTGTTTTCCAAACTTTTGGAGCCTGTCAGGAGCCGCCTGGCTTGGCCCGTCTCTCTCCTCCCTTCATTCCCATCAGGAGCCATGCTGGGACTCCGAGCTCTGTCTCCTCTCAACAACAACTACTACAAGAAGATGAACTAGCTACTGGCCGAATTTACAGACTGTTAAACCTCCTTCTGCTATCCAAACTTCCTTTGCTGGCTTCTTTTATTGTTAATGTTCAGTCCAATGGTGCTGGATTCTTACACTTTAACCCTGGACACCCTCTGAACACTGGCAGGCCAGGCTCGTCTCAGGATCTCATGGACGCCTGCCCAAATGGTTTATAATCATCTTGGATGGTTGATTTCTTTTTTCTTTGGTTTCTTTTTCAGTTGAAGCGGTTTTGTTCAGTTGTGAATCTTGGGTTTTGTTTCTGTGGTCGCCATTCTGGAGACTACATGCTGTATTTGTTTCTTCATTTTTGTTACGTTTTCCCCAACCTACTTTCTTTGTTTCTTTGTTCCCTTTTATATGTATTTGTTTTTTTGAGACACGTTAACCTGATTTTGTTCTCGTCTCTCCCGCAGGTTTTGAAGCCGCTAAGTGAACATTATATGGAAGACAACGTCAGACAGACGGTGGTTAACTCTATCAAAGCCAGCTTGACAGAGCAGAGCTCACAGCACACCAAGTTAAAGACTCACTGACGCTCTCCCTCCTCTACTCCCCCGTCATGTTCATACCCCTCCTGCCCACTCGCTCAATGTGTTCAATCCTAGAACAGTGAAACTAGTTCAACACCAAAGCTGACCCCTCTTTTATCCCCCTCCAAACGTCCATCATCACTTTGCTGGCCCTCCCTCAATATTTGCTGTTGTGGACCTGTAGGCTCGCTGTCCGTCCTGGTTTTCATCGCCCTCTAGTGCCTCAGAGCAGAAACTGCAGCTTCATGAGAGGACCGAGCAGACGAGCCGGTGGTGACGCCTCTTGCCAAAACAGGACCTAAAGGACTGTCTTCTTCTCCGGTGTGCCATGCTGTGATAGATGCGTCTCATGTTGTAGACACACACACACACACACACACACACACTTACTTACTTGCTGGTAGCAGACTGTGCTCGCTTCAGGATTGAGCTGTAATTCAGGGAAAACTGACACCGCCGTAGGCAACTGTTGTCAACCGTGGATGCAAACTGAAACACTTTTCTGTGCATTGATTATTTTGTCATACAGGCCGGAGTTCAGTTCACTTTCTCTTCAGCCAGTTTATTAAAGTTTCCTACAAGCACAAGTGATAATCAACCAATAATGACGTGATTTGTCGGGTTCATGTCTTTTTGTTAATTCAGTAAAATCAGGAATACCATTTCATTGATTCTACTGGAATGGGAGTAAATTGAAAAGCCGTCATGGACAAGCTGCCAAAGTTCCTCCCTGGTGAATTGATCAATCTTCTTGTACAAATCTGAACTGGAAATCAATCCAAACTGTATTTTTCCTTCTTTTGACACCATCAGTTCACTTGGCTGTCTCCCATTCATTTAGTATAGTTAATCAAACTCTGGCCTCAGGTTGCTTCTACACAGCTGTACGTATTCTTTCCCTTTAATGTTTTGTGATTGTAATCCTGAAGAGAACTGTAGGAAGCCTCAAGCCTCTCAGCTGATTTTGACATGTTTTTAATTTTAGGACCGACGTGTTTTTATCTGGCCTTGGGCGTCTCGTAGCGGACCTGCCGGTGTTTGGCCCTCTGCATGGTGTTAGAAGCTACTGTGTTGTAGCATTAAGCTAGCTAAGAGCGTTTTAGAGTCCAAGCCTCCGTAGTTGCCGGGGAGGATGGTCTGTCATTTTGAACCATTTTGTCTTCCGCCGCGTTTTTATGAAGGGCACACTAGCCTTGGATGTTTCCCCTCACATGTTTAGGTCCTTGATTCTTTCACTTTTGGGGAGTTAGGTTTTTTTTTAAGCTTAAACTCCTATTACACCTTTTAAGGAATAGTTTGACATGTTGGAAAATATTTTGTTTCTTAAGTGTTGGTGAAACGAATCATAGAAATGACATCAGTTTTATTCTCAGAAAAACTGAGTAAGCAGATCTCCCAAAATCAGTTTCTTTATCTGACCAGACATGATTGTATTGACTGGCTTTTTACTGTTCCTTCTCTAGAGTTGGATACATCTGAGTCACTCTGTGGACCATTTCTCCGTCAGAGCTGGGTCTCCTGAAAGCAGCTTGATAAAATGTGGTTACTTCACAATAGAGACCTGATGGAATGGTATTAAATTGACTGAAACCTGCCCCCCCCCCCCCCCCCCCTTTATATTTCTCACAGCTGCTCTTCTGTGGGAGCTCTTTTTTATTGATTCCATCCACATTTCTCACCTCAATCGCCAGTCTCATCGTGTACAGCCTCTCTCTCTTTCTGTGTTCACATATTACAAATCGGGCATGTATGTTGGATTAAATATTTAAATAAACTTTGTATACATTTTATAGAGAATTAGTTGACAATGGCTTTTTTTATCAACTTAACAGTCTGTGGTTTAAGAATAGGTTGCTGCTTTAGGGCTCACACTAGTTAAATCTCCTTTTGATGAGGACGGACGTTAGAGACGTGGTGTGAATATTTAGATTCTGATAAGAAAATCATTTGTGACGAGTGGGTTGGAGACGATGTCTGTCTGCCTTTTAAAGATATCTCCGGTAATTTATTTTTGAATCAAATGTTTACCTTAAGAATAAATCCTGAATTCAATAATTTTGGCTCCTTTTCGTCTGTTCTTCTATAGGATTTGTATATTGGTAAAGGTGAACCAACTTAACATTAGTTTTTCTCCATTACCTTTTATTTCTTACACAATTTTCAAGACCCATTCCTTGTCATCTCTCCAAATGAGTTCCTCACAACACTAAACACAATGCATATAACGCACAATTCCGTCCTATGAAAATAAAGGCCTATAATGTCTGAAAATAATCCTAAAATATCTAATGTAATTGCCTTACTGTAAAAGCACTTTATGCTGCATTTCTTATATGGAAGGTGCTATACAAATAGGTATATAATCAGTTATTCCCTTCAGGTTACTTACAGCTGCACCCACTACTCAGGGAGATATAGCCTGAGAGAAATTACAGGCAGCTGCTTCGGTTAAGTAAACTGGGGCAAAGTTAATGCAGTTAACTTGGGTTTATTTTAAGAAATGTGTTGACGCTATGGAGAAACTAATGGGAAATCTGTTTTTTTATATATATTTATTTATTTATCATTGAGTTAGTCTTCCATTTCAGAGCAGTGAGTAGTGCTTTACCTGAGTTAAGACTTGCCTAATCAACGGCCTTGTTTCATAAAGGATCGCTGAGAAATTGCCAAGAAATGCTGCAGTTATCGTGACAAACACTGAGGTGTTTTTTCGTTGACTGCATTACTCAGTCACATGCAGACGCAGCACAAGGGAAAGATCAGCGGGTATGATCAGCTGAGAAACGCTGCCAGTTTATTCTGTACATTCAAGTGAATTAAAGAGCCGTTGGTGTCCAGATGCTTTATGAATAGTTTCTTCATACCAGATCATCTAGAACCTAATCAGCTGCTGAAATGTCAAGCAGTGTGTTTCCACAAATGACCAACAGAAGGAGCCAGATTCTTAAAAATACAGTTTTATTTTATCACAGAACTTTTCGAAGCTGCAATATAAGTAACTTTTTAATGGTCCATGACTGACCAATGTGCTTTTAAAAAACAAAAAAAACAGGCAGAATGGATATACAGCTGGAATTATGAGTAATATTTGGACAACAAAAGCATCCAAAATACAAGAAATATAACACTGATTGGCACGAGGCCTTTTACCTCCTCATTCATAACACCAGCAACTCAGCGAGAGCCAAGTCGTAAAATAAAAATAAAAACATACTAAAAACTATTTGGATACAAAACTTATCAATTAAAACATGTTTAAATGAGAAAAGTCGAAGGCTCATGGAGGCGAAAGAATGAGATTTAAAAAGTTTCCTAATCTCACTCACAAATAGAACATATCACGTCACTGACGGCTGCATATTTTCTTTTTGCTGCGTTCAATATTGCATTGTTTATCAGGAAGACACAGTAACAGTGAGAACTTCAACATGTTGAAAAATCAAGACAGAAAACGTGACCTCTGTTTTCAGACAAACGTAACAAACCCACACTGGTACTTCAACTAAGACTCAAACCAAACACCACTCTCTAAGACAAGGAATATTCAGCAGATTGATTGAAACATGGTCTTTAGGATTTAGTCCTGCCTTACATTCTTTGAACATTTACTCATTTGTTATGAGGAAGTTTACAAATACAACTGACCCAAATTGACAAATAGATCGTGGGAGCGAAGCGGTTTACACAAGGCACATGGATAATGGTAATCTCCCTTCTAAATTCATAATTTTCCCATTTTTTATGTATTTGGCTTGATCAAAGTTAAAAAGCTGCACATGTCCAGAGTGAAGTCATATAAATAAATGAAAAAAAAATCAGTTTACAAACTGATGGGTTAAATTTATCGGTTTATATAGATGAGCCGAACAGCAAAATCTTAGAGCCTCATTAATAAAAATCTGTTAAGACTTTATGTACACACCATCATATCATATGATACGTATGAATGAGGCTTGAGGATACTGCGTGTACAGGACGTCTTCATTAACACTGGGCTCGAGATTTGGGGGATCCGGGGAAACTTAAAACACACATTGAAGAATTTCTGCTGTCACAACGAGTCCAGTGCAACGGACTTCTCTACACTTTTGGTTTCTATTTGCTTATTAAATTGCACTCTGAAGTATTCCATCACAGAGAAGAAACCCGTTTGATCAATGGCATCGAGATAACTAATATTCAGTTGACATGTTTCAGCTTATATTGTTGCCGAGAGGGCTACGGTATATGAGACAAGTCTCTACTATACACTTAAGAAGACTGGAGATCCTGTAGTCTTCTAACCTGCCGTGCGGTCTCCACTCAGTCTGAGGTTGTTGTAGAGAAGCACGGCTCTTCCATGACGGGTTCAGACGGGGAGAGTGTTTGAGGGCGGGGTGGTCTAATCTAAGTCTACATCTACTGTAGGTTTGACTGCAGATCTTTTAGATCATGGCCCGGAAAGCAAATGAGACTGCAGCGCCCAGCGCCAAGCCGAGGGACAAGAAGAAGGCCATGATGGCGCCGGCCGTCTCCGCCTCATGCGGGGAGACCTTCCTGTACAGAGACAACAGAGGGACAACATTCGTTAGGAAGGAGTGAGTTCCCCATGAAACACAATGTTAGGTATGGCATCCCAGGAATAGTTCTACATTATATTAGTATTCACTTTCTTTCCATGAATTAGATGACTTTGGAACATTGTTTGATTCAAACAATGGTTGTGTGAAGAATGTGTGGTTCTTACTTGGGTCCGAAGCACATGCAGAGACTGGCCAGGTATCCGTTGGAGAAGGAGAAGAAGATCATGAAGATGATGTACCAGGCGTCGTGGCCGAACACCAAAGGGAGGTAGTAACGGGGCTGGACGTTACAAAGCATGAAGAGAGGGACGAAGACGACCCGCAGACCAACCAGGACAGGAAGCCACATGCTGTCTTTGCCCGGCTGGAGGGAGG
>NC_048423.1:6588276-6605938 GCF_013103735.1 Etheostoma cragini | reverse complement strand
GAGATACACACACACATTAACCACAGGGATAGACTCCAATTAATAATAACACTAACATACTTTTGTGTGTTTTTATTTCCCACGGACACTGTAAATACATACAGTACATGTACAGTATATGTGTGCACATACACCGATTACTATGGGTGCTTTAGTGGGAGAAACTGGGACAGAGCGGTTTAAAGACATGACAGATCAAAGGACAGGAAGTCACAAAAGCACCCCAGTGGAAAGCGTCAGCATCAGTGCCGTCTAATGATGGTAAATAAACTCACATGATCCTGGAGCAGCTGACTGCAGTTATCTGCACTAATAACAGGCGCCATTCCAATGTAGATCAAACTGGGTTAACGGACCATTCTCAGTTTGTACTAAATGAATTGATTACATTTGATTATTACCGCTGGATCGCAAGAAATTAGACTTTGTACATTTATTTTCTTGACAAACCTTTGAGAGATCTGTGCCAGAAAAGAAGCTTATATTTGATAGACAAAAAGGATAGGGGCCGTGGAACAATCAACTGGTGAAAATAACACTAGACAGCTGGATACGCCGTGAACCTAAAAGAGTCTTCATGACAACAGACACAAGGCCCAGATTCTTCTTTGCAGTTTAAAAACCTCAAAAGCTGCCATCCTTCATCCAGATGTGCATGTAAGAGAAGGCGCAAACCCTTTAACAGCAAACTGAAAACCAATTCCTTTACACAGCACACACACACACACACACACGCTTTTCATCCAAAACACATCTCTGATCTCAGCAACAACCCTTGTCTCCTTTATTTTGACCCCAAGCTCCGAGACTGAGGTTTTTCCACCATTCACCCATGATGAGGTAATGTTTTTATGTGTAAACATGTTATGCAGCCAAAGGCTTCCATTAAGTGTGTCTGTTGCTTTCCATAGCGCTATTCGCCCGCCAGACAACAGCAGTTTGTACTAAATATTTTGATGCAGCCATTTTAAAACGCACTCTGTAAAGACAAACGTGTTTATAAACTATAGTCCTATTCTTTAATTGATTTGGTGTTTGGGCTGCGTGAGCAAGCAAAGGTTAAGCACTGGTCACTAGGCCTGCACACGATTAATAGTAATAAATACTATCCTTTTATCTTTAAATAACTTCAAATATAAATATATATATATATATATAACAAATTATTAACATATTATTTTAGTGAGAACATATTATTTTAGTGAGAACTCTAACTACAAATAACTAATGTCAGGAAAATCTGTTTATGTTTTGTAACGCGTTCCTGGATTTTTTAATTTTTTTTATAAATATCGGCCAATATAATCGCCATATCGGATTTTTTAAATAACCAAATATTAGTATTGGTATCGGCCTTAAAAATCCTCTATCAGTCGGGCTCTACTTTCATGCAGTGAGTTTTAAACATAGACTGTATAAAATAGGTTTCAAAGCACTGCAATGCTCTCCCTTCTCTTCTTAAAGCCTCTGTGTTTAAAGGCTTGTGGTGATGTGCTATAGGTGCCAAAATCTATATGTTTGGTACTGCCAATTAGTTTTGTTTTGTCATGGTTCATGTGTGCAATAAACATTACACTTTGTGAGAAAAAAAAAGAGAATCATGATATCAATTCCTAGCTAAAAAAATCGTGATTCCAATTTTTCCCCGAATCATGCAGGCGTACTGGTCACTGTCATTATTACAAACTGGTACATTTTGAAATATGCTCCAGTAGAATTGTACACCTTATTAGCAGCATACATTTAGTAAGTGTAGGTCCTTCTGAGAATACCAGCTGATTCTGACAAGATTTGTAATCACATTTCGCATGAATAGATCCACAAAGCATGCAGAAAACCTGACGAAGCATTTCAGTAACATTGACATGTTACTGACCCACAAGCAGACGGCCGTCAGACTCCTGCCGGCCCAATCCATCAAGTTGAAGAGGAGGAAACATGACACAGGGATGAAGTAAGTATCTGAAAACGGAGCAAAACAAACAAAGCTGTTGTTAACAACAACCAGGCTGCCGATGTCTGTGCTCGAAAGAAAACATCTATTTCGGTGGGGGCTTGAAAGTTGGAGCTAAGTTTATAGCTTTCTCTGTTAGGGAGGTTGTCATCTTGGACTCACAGCAGTTACTGTGTAAACCACAGAATCCTTAGAATTTCCATTAAATCTTTTGCTGTGACCCCGGGTTGTGTGAATCCAAGCAGACAGCTTTCTGTGCTTCTACAGGACAACGCCTATAGGGAATAGAGGATTTAACAAAAGGCAGACTTTCCGTGGAGTATTCTTTAAAAGGGTGCTTAATAAGGATTAAAACTAATTGTAGTATTTTTACAGGGAGAAGGTATGCAGCATTAGAAAAAAGGAAAAGGAAAGATCCAAGTGATTGATTTTTGTCTTGGCGTGTTGGAGACACCTCTCCATCATATCATATTTCCTTTTTGATAATAGTAAATAGTAAAATGATGTGAATAAGTTTGAACTATTTTTGTTTGTCTACCAACTTGGTTTAGTTGTATAAAAGACAAAACACCCTTATTGTCTGAGGTTAGGAGTTAAACTCGGCCCAGCATTTTTGGAGGGAAACAAAATAAAGTTAATTCAAAAACCTGTTTGGTAACAATGTTTGAACAGGGACAAAGACTTGGCCGTCAACCCTATCAAATGTCCGATAATCAAAGTCATGGCTCACTAGCTGAGTTTCCGTTCTCCAGTAATTATCGGAATAAAATGATGAGGCCCGAGAATTGTAATTGTCTCCGGTCATAATAATTGGAAATTATTCCACTTAATTGGAAAAGTGGAAATAATTCCCTCAGCACAATTTGATTTGTGTTAAAATAAATAGGCTAAAGTGATTTTCATATTTCTTTTTTTCTTTGGGTTTCATGATTGATTTTATTTATTTATTGAACTGATTTTATGCGGTTCTCTACTGTAATTTACAAAACTACAACACTGTGACATCCAAGCAGGAAAGTCAAAACCCAAGCCATGGCAAAACAGGGAAATATTGTGAATTACTTTATGAAACCGAGCAATAACGTTAATTAAGCCTGGGAATTGCCAGCGAGGACGAGTCGGCACCAGTTACAAAATATTTAACCGTAACTTTTCACATTTGATCGGTAAAATGAATGCTTGCACCAATTGTTTTCTAGCGGAAACACTTTTCACTAGCTACTGCAGCAGTGTAGCTTTGTATGGATGTTAGAAATGACGACTCACCCCAGGCGCCTCCATTTGCTACCGTCGACACGACATCCACTGTCACGGCTGGGAATGTTCCGATGGTGACGGTGAAGATGAAGCACACTGACAGAGCCATCACCCATATCTGATTAGACAGCACAAGATGAACATAATCAATATTATGTAGTTATGTAAGTAGAAGGTGGAAACTGCATAAAGTGGTCCTAAGAATGAAGCCGCTTATCTCTAACTAGTGACGGGAATGACTGACTGATAATCATTACTGGTCAATCTAACAGCAACTAGTGAGGTTTGACATGGTGAGAATGTTTCACAGCACAGGTGTCTTGCCTCTTTAAGTGTGTATGCAATGCTTTTTTGGCATTCCATTAAATGAATTTGTGTTCATAATGTGTGTCCCAAAGTGAGCAAGTCATTTCACCTGTTTGAAGATGTTTAACACAGACACGGTGGGTTTGGCCTCGTCCTCCATCAGACTCACCACCGGTCGCTTCTCTGCTGGACTTTCTGAGAAAGAAACAAATACCTGTCTATCATAGAGTTGATCAAGTGACACATGGGCGTTAAGAACATCATTTTACAACATTTGAGTGGATGTACGCACAGGTTATCAATTGTAATTTAATGTAACATAGGGTTCTAGCAATTGCGTGGGGGCAATGCGCTTGTATCATGTGGACGCGAAAACAGAGTTTTGTTGTCATTACTTAAAATTCCTATTGGGGGGTGGCGGAAACTACGCACTATAGCTTTCATGCTAGAGAATCCCACTAGTCAAGTTGTCTCCTTAACACAAACTCAAAACATTGTCAGTGTTCATTTGGCTATCCAAACCCTTTGGGTGTGAAGGAGACACTAGTTATATAGCAACCAGAAAATAATTTAAATGGCATGTCGGACAAAAAACTCACTTCCTATGAGTGTTATATTATGATGATAGCTTTTTTTTTTTTTTTTTTCTACACAGAAGTAAAAGTCCTGCTTCTGCACAGACAATGTCAGGCAACTCGCACTTTGAGTTCTTTCTAGGCTCAGACGGACATGAAACCTTTCTGGTTGAATCACCCGTGTCAAAGGGTGAGCAACTTTGTAGGAAAATGTCTGGTCCTTTGATAAAAGTCAAAAAAGGTACAAGCAGTCGTACATAAAACCAAAAATGAAAAGTTACCTAAAGTACAATTCACAAAGATGATTTCTCTAAAAATCCTAAAGGCTAAAAGTCTGCACTCCGATAGAAACCCAATAACATTCAGCCAATTAAAATCATTAAGAGCCATCAAACACACCAAACAAAAAAAGAAAAAAGATGGCCATGACATGAACTTATCGTGTTATTAAGTTATCCAAGTGACAACCTTGTTGAGGGCGTCATTTTAAGAACTCATTTTTGGAAACTTCTTTTTTTTGGAATTTCTGAGCAGGCCTGTAAGCATTCTGCACATACCTTTTTTGAGTAAGTCCATCTTGTTCTCCTCATCGGCAGAGGGTCTGGATCCATTACTCTCCATGTGGTACTGGAAAAACTCCTGTTACCAAAAACAGCAAATTTAATGAAAAATTGGAACACATTTGAAAGTGGTTTTAAACAAACACCTGATAAAAAGACACCGTGTTTAATTTAGAGAAGTTGAGTTCTTACCATCCTGGGCAGAACAAAGTAGGACATTACGGCCAGGAGAATAACAACACAGGCTGTGATGAAGTAACCAAAAGCGCTGTCCTGAAGGGCTGATCCAGCTACAAAGACAAACAGAAAAGAAATGTTTGCCATTTTTCCTTGTTAAATTACCTAAATGACTCATTGCTTGTCAAAATAATTGCAGATTATTTTTCAGTTGCTCTACTAACCGATTAATCGGCAAACACCTCAGTTCTAAATTGGGGTGTATATGAGACTGAACCAACTCAGACACAAACATTGGCTCAAAGACCTTAAGGAATTCTGCTTGTTAAAACCACAGCCTCAAAAATGGCCATCGGTTTTAATGAAAACTCTCAAATTTGATGCAGCCCGACATCTTTGGAAAGTCAAGCACTCACTCAAACTGCATTTGTTTGATGAGAGATTGATAACAAGATAGATGTGATCCAGCTGATACAGCTCAACTACATGAGCATGGCTGAGTCAGCACACAGAGAAAGTTAAATCTGGCAGAATTAATCCCGAGTGCCGAAAGGACAGCCAAGCATCTAATTTGGTTTCCATAATTATGGCAAGGAGAATTAAAAGAGCAGCTAACAAAAAATATTGTTTAATCATTCAACATTTGGCTGACCCTTTACCAAAACAAAATTCATCATTTAACATATTTAATACCTAACAATATTGGAGCAAATGTGGGTTTCAGACTTCCACTTAAAAGCAAAAATAAACATATTATTAAACGCAAAGTTTAAGTCATTATTTTATAAAAAGTTAGAATTACAAATTGTGCAAGATACGGGGAGTCTTATTTCTTAAAATGGTATTGTAGTAGAGCAGGTGTGCGCAGAAAAAAAAAAAAACACCTTTTTGAAACACCTCCTAAAAAGATAACGGAGGTGTGTGTGTTCTTTCCCCCGCATTTTGTCCACCTCTTGTGTATCCATATTTCTTTTGCTAAAAGAAGAGGTGCACTAGAGCTTTGTGTGTGTGACATACAGGCCAGAGCGCAGATCATGGAGAAAGCAGCGAAGGTGCCGGCCAGCCCCTGTCCACTCATGATGGGAGTGGTGTAGGACGCAGGCAGAATCCCCGCCAGCCCGAACAAACTGCCCTGAAGAATTGCCCCAAACGCTGGGAATAGGAAAAGGATGTTTAAGAATTAGTATACTTAAAAGAGTCACTGTGACACAGAAGAAAAACACATTGTCCCACAGCAACAGTAAAAAGAGGCCCATGAAAATAAACTGCTGTCACAAACAGACAGATGACATCCTTTATGAAAACACATAGAGCAATTAATTGTTTTACATTACGGTTATATAACTTATTGCTCTCACTTTACACAAAGTTGTAGCCAATAAGGTTTTCTCATAGAAACTTGCATTACAACCGTTCATACAGCAACTTTGGCACTTAATCAGCTGCAGGAATCCTGTAACATATGTCCACTAAGAGGAATGTGCCGACGTGGACATCAAAGCTTTAAGGTCACGACGTCCTCCCCTCTAAATCAAACATGATGTGAGATTAAAGACTGTGTTCTTAATCTCAATGTGGTAGAGAATGTATGTATGTGTGTGTGTGTGTGTGCGCGCGCACATTTGAAAGGTTACAATAATGAAAGTTGTAATGTTCAGTTAACTAATTACATTTTGTTTTGCGACAGACCGTTGATTAGTTTGGTAAAGGTTTGCATTGACTACAGAACAATGATGTACAGTAATGATAGTTAGTTATGTAGAAACTCACAGTTGATGCAGATAATTTTGATCATAGTGATGATGAAGAAGGGCAGTGGAGCCATTTCCACCTTGACGAACACCGCCGTCAACAGGAAAACCACCAGGATGACCACCAGGCTGCCAGAGATACGAAACTTCTGAGGGATCCTGAGAGAGAAAATGACAAATAGAAACTGAAACTTCTGCATAGCATGTCTGTTTCTAAAAACCCAAACCACCAGTCAAGAACATTAGTCATATCTATTTTGGATACTTCAGGAGTTATTAAAAAATTAAATGTCGGTCCATTCATTATAAAATATTCAGCTTTCAGATGCTTAAAATAAATGTCAATGCAAGCTTTAGGTAAGTAAACAATTACTTATATCATTTGTTAGAAGAGTTCAAAATAAGAAAAGAGGCAGTGGGAGAAAAACGTTTTTAATCTGAGCGGAGAATGAAGAGATGGACATACGGAAGACTAGATTTTGATTTATCGTTGAACAAACAAAAACAAACATTTTCAGACGCTCTTTTGAGGAAGTTAAGTTTTCTTTTTTTGGTCTGCAGGAAAAAAGTAAGTATATTGAGGAAATGAGAGTTAAAAGAGAGGTGAAGAAGAAAATAGGAAGAAGTAGAGAACATAAACAGCATTCCTGGGTGTGTTTGTCAGGGTAAGAGTTAGCCGTGGTCGGGGCCCACCCCAGATCGCTCCAAATCTGACTCTAATTAAAGCAAACACACTGGAGGCATACAGCCATCCAATCACATAACAGGATCAGGTTACCTATAGTGGCGTGTAGTGACCAAGGGGCTACAGATAAACAGGAGGGTAGGCAGAGAGAGCCAGAAACTTAAGGTGCAGAATTTCCCTTTAAAAGAGTTTATCATTTAATGCCTTGTGTTACTACATTTCATGTTTCAAGAGATTAACTCATTGCCTCCTGCGGGTGGAGAAGTGTATACATAGTAGACACAAGACCGCACATGATGTGATGTGATGGTGCGGATCAGGTTGGATACCTCTGGTGTAGGAAAGAGTTGAGGCAGGTGAAGATGAGCAGAGGCACCATCGCACAGAGCGTCATCACATTGTTAAACTTTGACTCCAGCACACTGCGAGCGTCTCCGCCCTCCGAAGTCTCATTTACCATCTGCTTGGAGGATTGGTCAGTGGGTAGGTCCTTCAGCCTACTTGTGAAGTACTAAAGAAAAGGAAGCAGGAATGTGCATTTATTACAAAGGTTATCAGCCTATGCAACTTAACATCATCACTAAACTGGTTAAGTTACAGAACCTCAAAACTGGCTGAATTTTCAAATTGTGTGGAAAAATGCAAATGTGATGCTTTTCATGCTAGGCTAAAAGGTTTTTGCATTTGAAGATTGTGGACATACAGTCTTAGTATAGCCATATGTCTTCAAAGCAACACTAGGGAACATTTCCCGCTTCGGTCCTCCTACAGGTTGGGAGCGGAATTGTGGAAACATTATTTTAAGGTCCAAAAAGTTCTCTAGTGTTACTTTAAAGCGCATCATATAAAGTGGCATTCCAACTTCCCTTTGTCTAAACAAACAATACTATAAGCTATTTGAGCTTCAACAAAAAAAAAACTAAGGGTGGGTCCAAATTAACTCCCTGAGGACAATGAAATTGAAATTCCACACTTTAAGAAGTTAACTCCTTAAAGCTAAAAAAAAAACGGCTGGGGATTAAAGAGGCTATACCCCTGCCATGGAAATCCACCTGGCTGGAGTCAGGTCAGCTATCCTGAGTGAAACCAGGCGGTTTGGGAAGGAAAGGTAAACAAACAATCTCTGTTTTCTCAATCAGGACCTTTCATCTAAGTGGAGCCCAACCTTTTAAGTAACTAATGACTAACCACACGGCTACCAAAAAGGCTCTTCCTTTCACACCCATCTGTCTCATGTTCCAAGATTAACTGCATTTTGATAAAACAAATCTCGTACTCAAATGTCCTAAACTGTTGCTTTATTTACCATTGTTGCCGTCATGAAGAAATTCCACGGTAAGAGGGTTCCCAAGCCCAGGATAAAAAAAATGATCCATACTGCATTGTATCTGGGAAAGGGACAAAAGGAAGTTCATCAATCAAGTCAGTGAACTTAATATCAACAATAATTAACTGGATCTCATCTAAATCTAATTTTGCACATAATTGAACTAAAACAGAAACAGAAACCAGCATATTGACACTAATAAGTCCTAGCTAGACTTTAACAGAATCTCTTACTTGTCCCGAGGTGCATTGATGGCCGTCATGATTCTTGTTACAAAGTCAGAGGCACGTGCTCAGTTAGGGTCTGATCAGGGTGGCACCGGGTCTGAAATACACAGATAACAAATACGTATTTCCAACATGGTAAACATTCAGAGTTTGTCATCACCTACATTTTTATCACCAGCAGCCATATGTCACTTCTATTCTATTTTAAGATATTATAATGAGCCAGACAATGTGTGGGTACACAAAGCAATGAAATAATAGGCTGCAACAGTAAATTATACAATATACCAATTCAGTTAAAACTGTCAGATTGAATTTAAAGTCAGCTCCGAATCCAGTGGCAGCATGCCAGCACCAGTGGTGGAAAACCTTGAACCACACACAGATGCAATAACTCAGCTACAAGAACAACGAGAGGTTAAATACTCAGGCATCAACATCATTTAAAGAAATCTTGCCACTTCTTGGTAAAGTTGCATAACAGTTGTGGAACTCACAAGACAGCCTTCACATCAGTCAGAAACTAACTAAAGTCAGCTTCACCTCACATAGCATTCCTCATAAATGTGCTACAAAGTAGATACACGAAAAAACATGACAACCATTTTCTGCCAATTAACCTTTAAAGAAAATCCCTTTTATAAACTTACTTACAGTTCAAACAGGAACAAAGGACTCCTCTTTACTCCACAACTAAAGCAAAGGCCAAACAAGCTCTGCCTGCTTCCTTTTATACTGTTCAGACGTTAAGTAGGGAGACGCCCCGCTGTCGGCTGCCCATTGGACCTGCCCCTCTTTGTATCTCAGTAACCATCCCTCTCTCTTCCCTCTACCTGAAACTCCCTTTTCTCCTCAAACCCTTCCTACAAACTTTTGCATTTACATTACAATCATGTGTGATGCTCTTTGGCATAGATGTCAACTCCCAAATTTCTAGAAAACGCACATGTCTTCTTAATTTCTTTCTCCATTTCCCCCTATGTTTTTTTTACTGCCTCCTATTTTCTCATTTAATTTCATCCGCTGTTTGTTTTCTACACTTCTATCATTCCATGTGTTGATCCTTTCTTGTCCAACTTTCCCCAAATGCCCTTTCATCATCTTCTCCCCTGGACTCGATGGAAGACAAGCTCAGATAGCTGTCTGACACCTTCTCCATACAACACAGAACTATTTGGCAACAAATCAAGCTAAACCAAACAAGGCAAAGTAGGGGTTCTCAGTAAATATATCAATCATGAGCACTTACATTCAATAGCTCTAAGTAATGCACTGATTAATTGGCCACCCATTGTAATAGACTGTTAAACATTTTAAAAAGGTACCCTGCAGTGTTTTTGACTAGTATGGCTGTGGATTGACCTAATAATATTATTATTAGTGGGTTCTGTTTTGTTTGTTCTCATGCACGATGGACACACACGGGTGACGTGATAAACTTTCCTGCCAATGGTTTCACAGGAAAAGGAGAATACTGCTCGCAAGTAAACATAGATGTAAACAAAGCAAGTTTCAAACTTTTGAGAAAAATCGCCTTTGTTAATGTCATCACGTTTTTCAGACCCTTAAAACGTCCAGTGTAACGTGTTTTAGTAAGTGTTTTATTAACAAAATCGGTGTTGCCCATCCAAAGTATTCCTACTGGCCTGAAATTTACATTTGGATTTGCATGAACTAGGGTAGACTATAAAAGAAATAGACAATTTAACCCAGTTGATTTCAACAAAGACATGTCTCAAAAAAGAAAAAAGAAAAAAGAAAAAAAGAGTTGTCTCACAGCGGTGCTGGAGAGAAAATAAAAAGGCAAGTTGCATCTGCTTCATCATTGCAATGTGTTGATAGTGTCGTTGTGTTCTTATTCGCTATCAGCTGGCACATAAGCACTATTACAACTAATGCAATATTGATCATTTGTCGGTGGGTGGCACAATCCATTTTGTCTAGAAAAACTTGAATTTTGTGCGATTCAGTGCAAAAATGTGTAAACCTGCTGTTTATTCTGCTAATGGGTATTGTCGCTTCCCGGCTCCGGCAAGTTTGAAGAAGGAAACATATAAACGTATTAAAAATCCAAATTTCAGGAACAGGAGTTCCTTCTTCTTTGCCCAGAAAAAGGATACAGAAAAGCACAAGAGACCGGCTTTTTGAAGCGTGAAGGCTACCGTAGCTGTGATACATACATTTAACAGCGTGGTGCGAGAGAGTTGATTGCAATATGTGATGAACGCCAGATGGGAGAAATTCTTACACATTGGACCTTGAAGGATACACACAATGTGTTTTAGTGAGTGTAATGTAATCGTAACTTGTGTGTTAACAAGAAAACTCCACAAGGCACTTTTAAACAAGTTAAAATTCAGACTGATAATTAAGAAATGGATATTGCTCTACCAATGCATTGTATGGCTTCTTAGTGACCGACGGGACATGAGGAGTCCCATGCTTGATCTGGCTGGTCATGAGTGTGCTCTCAGTAAGGACAGAGACTGCTCTATGGGGGCCACACACACTATAGCCCATTCAGTATCAAGCATCTAAACTATACTGATTGAGTTGAGTCTAACTGAGAAACAACTGCCTATGACAAAAGTCTGTAAGGCATGTGAGATAAGACAAAAGGCCAATAGTCATGATATTAAACAAGTCTACATATATACGTGCTTGCTTACAAAGAAACCACGCAATAAATCAGTAAGACCAATCTATCAGACAATATTAGCCTGTCACTCTTAATTAGTATATATTTTGCCAATAGAGGCAATGAGAGATTCCAACAAAAAAATAACAGACATGTTTAAGGTAATTTAGAAACAGTGTCCTGTCCTTAAAAAACTGATTTCTGCAGTTATATCAGATTTTGTTAAATATCAAAAGTCTTAAAAGCAAAAAGACTAATAATACAGGAATTAATTTGGTGGTTTTATCACCAGAATAAGTAGCTGTCAGTATCTAGCTCATGTTGTGTGCCTCCTCTTACAGACTTTGCCTTTGCAATGCCTTAGCCAGTTTTGTAAAGTATGCCTCTCCAACCTAAAATGTCATCAAAACGAGCCAGCTGGCATAAGTTGCCTGGTTTTGAAATGTTGCCCACCACGAACACAGTCACACAGACACTTTGCAGTCTGCAGAGCGGTACAAAACTCCAGTTTGGCATCAGCCTGACACTTTAACTAGCTGGCCTCTCAGTGACATCAGACTCCAAAAATCACCACTCCAATGGAAAGGATTTAACAAGAGGGACTAATTTATTGTTTCCTCCTCTAATGCCAAGGTAAAAAAAAGAAGAAGCCGCAGTTCAGACTAGTCTCCTTCCCGTGGTCACAATCGTGTGCAAAGTTTTTATGATGCAACTCAAAAACCTTGTCACATAATATTAACATTTACTAAATTTATATCGCCTGCATGAGGCTTCTTCTATCAAGACACTATGCTGTTGGTCAGACGATTATCAAACTAATCCACTCATGTGTTATGTAAAGGTTGGCTTGTCAATCTGTGTTGAGAATTGATGACTTCTGTTAGCGCTGGGTGACATAGCCTATAAATACTATTGTGATACACAATGTCCCAATATTTTTTTTAAAATCTCTTCTAAAGCACTTCACTTTTTTTTTTAAATCTCTTCTAAAGCCTTCAATGCCTAATTTAATCCTTTGCTGCATACAATCACACCACTAGGATGATTCCAGTAGTTAACCTACTGCAACATGTCTGCATTACAACATTCGTGTATATAGGCATGGGCCAGTATAAGATTCTGACAATATAACCTTCAGCAAAAATATCACGGTCTTACAGTGTTACGGTACTGCAATTACAGCTATAAAAGGGATTATTTTTTAAATATGTTTTTCCATTGAACACAATGTATTATATTTTAAAAAGCTCCCATGGCATGAAAATTTGAGGTTTAATATTAACATGAGTTCCCCCAGCCTGCCTATGGTCCCCCAGTGGCTAGAAATGGTGATACGAGCAAACCGATCCCTGGGTATCCTGCTCTGCCTTTGAGAAAATGAAAGCTCAGATGGGCCGATCTGGACTCTCCCGGGTCTCTGCTTTGCCCGCTGAGAGAATTTGGCCAACCCATGAGAGAGAGGCATCATGGCTTTTAAATGAGCAAAGTGGCAGTTGATCAAGGCCACACCCCCAGCCTCCACCTTGCCACTAGGCTCGTTCGAGATGAACTGCGCCTCGCCTGGAAAGTGGACGAGAGCAGTCGGCAGCAGCGGGGGCGGGGACAAAAAGCTGCGTTAAAGTCGGACAGTTTCCAGCCGATTCCAGTCGCCTTTAGGCTGGACAGGAAGTGACAAAAACACTGTGGTGCGATTCCGATTTAATAAAATATAATCAGACCCATATATCAGCTTGTACACAGTCTCCAGTTGTTTTAATTACGACAGAGTAGCTGGCAAAGTGCTTTACATGCGATCTGTTGCTGATTTTATTAAACAACAGATTGGAGATGATCCGTGATCTGAACGGATTTAGTCTCTCTGACTTCTAAACATAACTATCAGCCACACAACATGTGTTCAGTACACAATAAGTCTTTAAATCAGACAAATAGCAATTAAAATCCCTCCGATTCAAAAATAATAAAAAGTTTATATAAAACGTCATCATGTTGTAAACCAATCAGGTGTTAAATCAGCTGAGAAGCCGGCGTTTCCCAGCATGCTCTGGGTCCGCCTGGGTCCGCCTGGCTCTTGCAGTCGGTGAAAAGCAACTGCGCCGCCTGCATCTCAGAACTGCGTCCGCCTTGCTCTCGTGAGATTTCCGTTGCCCAAGTGTGCATGACGTCAGAGCAAGTCGGGATCAAGTCGGACACAAATCTAACCGGCATGCAACGTGCGCCGATCGCCGGTGATCGATTCTGCGCAGACCTGGCTCATCTCAAACGAGCCTAGAGTCAGTTTGACCCTCCCCTTATGCTGTAGCCATGCCTCTTTTTTAAAACGTATGACCCGTTTGATGTAGACCCTTGTGTGAGGTATCATTGAACTCAGCCAGGAGTTCCATTTTATTGGTGATGATTTGCAATGTCTGAGTGCCACGTAAGTGCACAGTCTCAAGGAGCGGGGGAAATTGCACACATACTGTTAACAGCTGTTAAATGAAAATGAATAATGGCATTAATGATGCAGGCCTACATACTGTAGCATAGTGTTACTGTGCACAAAGTGTCTCTCATCAGCTATCACCACCCAGCATTTTCCTTGCTAATATAAGGTCTCTAGCGAACAAAAAGGATTATTGACTGGAACAGAATGATTTTCACGGAAACCAAGCCTCATAGCAGCATTCCAGATAGAACCATTCAGCCAACAAGACACTACATCCTTCAGGCGGATAAAACAGCTGATGACTCCAATAAGACCAGAGGTGCGGGACTGTGCATTTATGTGAATAAGGCTTGGTGCACGGACACTGCTACAATCAACATTGCTACAATGCCTTAGTAGCCACGTGTTAACTTGCTTTAGCGGTTTCTTTACATACGTTACACACACTTGCCCAGGAAAGTGGTCTGGATCGGCAGGGGTGTGTGTGTGTGTCTCAGCAGCTTAATACAAAGTTGGGACAATTTATACTCCTAACTTCTGTTTCCATTTCTCTTTTCTTGACACAAAGTACTGTATATCCAGAATATGAAAGGGGTTCCTCTGTATAGGAGCAATGCCATTGCTACCATGAACAATCGCACTGTTTCCACATACAGGCTTAGTAAGGCAATTTATAACCCCAAAAATGTTTTGGCAGACCGCTTGTACGTTAGATGTGGATCTCTCCATAAGCAAGGGAATGCACAAGGAAGTGGACATAACATATGAGGAGATAACCAAGCAAAAATAATACAAATAAAATACAATTGCATTTAAGTGGGATCTATATCTTAACAACAGGTAAAAGGAGTACATTTTTCTTGTCTCACCAGCATACCTCTCTAGCAGGGTTGCCTTTATTCCCAGGCTGACACACACAATAGTTTGATGCTGGTCATATGATAAGGCAAGGGAAGAATAAACCCCTTTCCTCAGGGTCATTTCCCAGTGCCTATAGATGGCGAACATCTTTTCAAAATCATAACGTTTACTCTGCTCAGTATTATATTGGAATGCCATTATAGGAATTAACCAGAGTAAATGGATAACAGGGAAGTATTTATTTTTACACCATTAGTGACGATAATCAACAGGCATTGCAAGCTCATGCCAAGAGTTGTTTTGGAGTTTGAGATGTACTAAGTTTAGGAGATTTATTGACATTATATAGGCGATGTAATTTGTCTATGCAGCATATATTACACAACAATCAACGTATACAATCAATTCCCCTGCATGGGAAGCAATCAGACTTTGGGTAGTGGGTTTCAGTGGCTACAAACTGTTGGGATGGAAAGAAGTAGGCTGATTTATCGCTGGCTTCCTATGCACAAGTCGTAAAACCTTTCCCTGATGATTCATATGCAGTTCACATCTGAAACTGAGAGTGGAGTTTCCAATTTCACACCGATCCTAGAATGACCAACATACACAGACACACACATACATAAAACGCAGCTTGCTCAACAGCCCGAGACAACACATTGCAGTTACGTTACAGTACATTTAGTTTTACAGCCTTTATTTCCATTTGTGGATTTCCACTTGCGGGGTTCCTGCTGTAAAAGCCTCAAACTACAGTTCAACATTGAATTAAATCCTTTTGTTGTTGTTAAATCATGTTATTGTTATAGCACCAGGAATCCAGTCCATACTGTAGTCTGCGTTGTAATTAAATTTGTATGTTCAATTAACAGCAGCAATCAAGCATCTACATGTGCAAGCACAAGTTAAAGGTCACTACTCTACACTGATCACATTTTATTGGAAATAAAAACATTATTTATAAGACACTTTACACAGATAAAATCAAAGCCTTTACAATTAGTTTAAAAAAAAAAATACATATTAAAATAAAATTACGTAATACATTCATTGATTCAATGCATTCAAAGTGTGGATGCTACGGACATGCCCGCCTCACAATAAATCTGCAATGAAAAATGGAGGACGGGGCACTGCAGAGAGTCGAGTTGGGCAGAGCTGGTACTTGCTGTGGGTAAACGCCATTGCTGACGTTTGGTTGGAAGCCAATCACACAGTCAGTAGCCCTCGTTTCTTCCAGAACTTGTCCACACAAGCTTTCCATGTAAGCCGATGGCTTTAAACTAGTGGCCAAATTGAAATCTGAGTAAAATAAAACTCTAACTCAACAACAGATAAAATCAATTTCTAAATCTGAACCAAAGCTCACTTCAGGGAACAAAGACTGTGAAAAGAAGGACCAGGACAGGTACCCAAATACATTGTCTCCTCATACCTTCTACATGAACAGAGGGGGTTTTGGGTATTCAGAATCACACCAAACAAACGCAGCAGGCCTACATAACACTGTGGGGATCCTACTGATTGACAAAGAGGAATAGAGGCTGATCAAATAGAACTCAAACAAACCTCTGACAACACTGACTGGACCTTTATTTTCTTGGAAGCCAGGGTCTGAAACCCAAAATTTAGCTTGGCACATGTTGCTGTTTTTAATCAGGTCTCTACCACATCATTCATCACCTAGCGGCAGGGCAACACTGCATTGTTATTTTACCAGTTTTAAAGCCCTAATGTAAACGTTCTCATTTCAAATAATTAAAACATTACATCTCTTTTTTGTTGAACAATAATCTTCTTTATCATCATTTTGAACAGGCAAAATTGTGGCATTAACTCTGCTGCAAAAATCTTTCGAGAAAGCACGAACATCTCTTTGAAAACAGGGTACATCTTCATTCCAAACAATACCATTTTCCACTCGTTTTTGCCTGTCCCATTATTTGTGCTTTCTGCCTGTTAATCAGCACACACAAGTTATGTATAGAATTCACATCTGTGATTTGCATCTAGACAGGTCTGTGCAGGGGAGTGAACCACAGCGATTATCATGCTTTGTATAATCAAGAGAATTCAAATAAAAACAAGAAACAATGGCACAGAGACAGGAAAAGAGACTTCCGTGAGACACTAATGAGTTATCCTCGGGGAAAACTGCATAGAAAACAAAATCTTATCCATGCTAAAGGAAGGAGGAAGCATAAAAGGTCTCCAAATGCATTGTCATCACCCAGACCCGCCCCGTTATTTCCCACCACTCAGAGATAAAGAGAGAGAGCAGGAACAAAGCCCATCTCCAGCTGCCTGTCTTTTTAGTTGGTTCATGTGGTCTGGGTGAAGAGCTCACTGATGAACTGGCATTAGAAACTTCACTTATCACCCATTAGCACTTATGGGTTTAAATGAGTAAGACTAGAGGAGGCCATGGATTCCTTTGATGAGTCAGTTTGGGTTTTTTGAGTCAGCCAAGTTGCCACCAGCCAAAAGTGATAAATGCTTTATTCTGCCCGCACGGACAATGACGAATGACAATTGTCTCAACATGGAAAACAGATGGGAAGACTTAACTCACACTCCTATTTTTTTTTTAATAAAGTAAAAAAAGCAGACGCTCATGAGAACCCAGCGGTGGGCCGATACTGTCCAATCAGCTGTTAAATGGAAACAAAGCCACCATTCTGGTGAAATGTTCGTTTCGCTGTCGCAAATAGCACAGACACGTGTGACATGGACCCAGGCCAGGAAACAGTCTGTCAGACAGATCTCTTGTCACGTAAGGAGTTGCATGCAACTAAAGTACGATCATGTAACTGAGGTCACTATCAAGTGCCACGCGCATATGGAGCTAGAACAGTGACAGTAACCTGTGGTATTGAAAATAAAATTTGGCATTGAAACAACAAATATTGGCAT
>NC_048423.1:6555018-6588176 GCF_013103735.1 Etheostoma cragini | reverse complement strand
AATCTCAAGTAGGTCTGCTCATATCGGCCATTTTTTCACATAATAGGTTTCTAGGCAAATCACACACTCACTAAAAGGATGGAAGCATTCACTGACAAACTACATTAAAAGTTAACACTAAACGAGCCTGCTTCTGTGTGAAAAAATGGCAGGATTCGTCTGGAGTTGTGGTCTCTCGCCAGCAGCCTATGTAAATTCCCACAAGCCACGCCCCCTTTGTCACTCCCCTCAGGCCCCTCCTCCCTACGCCAAAACAGTGACAGAAAGTTGGAACTGAAAACAGTGACATTGTAAAAATCTTGACAGCGTAAAATAAATAACTGTCTTTGAAAAGACTCGGACATCCATAAAAAATTTACATTGACATTGAAAAACCCATCATGATGCAAACAAACGTCAAAGTGAAATAATATCATAGGATTATGAGATTATTACTTTTTGATGTTTGTGTTTTATACTTCAGTTCAACAGTTTTCAATGCCAATATTTGTTGTTTCAATGCCAAATTTTATTTTCAATACCACAGGTTACTGTCACTGTTCTAGCTCCATACGCGCACACCTAAAGCAGCTAAAACATAATAGGGACTTGTATTAGTGACATACACACCCTGACACCTGGATTTACCTGTTTGTTTTTTCATTTTAACCCCAAGGTAGCAGGAATGTTATGCCTGTCAAAACCACACTCCACTGGCATGACCATAACGCATAACGCTTACAATGGATTGTCGTCTTAACTATTTCTACTGGCAGGTGCCTTTAATGGCGCTTATAATCTTTCTTTCCTGGGTCCTGTCACAGTTTCTCCCCACGTGCTTTCACTGAAGATTCACATTAAAAGCTGGGACACGTGGTTTCCGACAGGCAGCAAATGCCATACCAACGTGATCACCACGATGTGTTGAGACTTCTCATCTTGGTCACAAAATTCAGCCGCAAGTGCAACATTTAGGACTTTCACGGATTAGGGCAGACAAATAAACATAATATGAAAAAATAATTTTGGTAATTACAGCACATGCTTGCCTGTAGCCTACATTACAGTTTTAGTAACAGAAAGTTCCTTTTATTTTTAGTACTTAACCTATTTTAAGATGCCCACAACAGGGTCGCTGTAGTGAACTAGTACATCCCAGCCAGGCACTAACGGTCTAAAGTTAGCGTTAGTTCCGTGCTTGAAGTTGGCGCTAAATTGAATTACTATCGGCTGCAGTCAACAAAGGGGGCACGCTGCCTGACGTCCAGTATCAAAACACCGTTACAGGTTTCTATATCAACGTTGTCCCTCGAAACAGTAAGCTAAAGACATCAAAACGAGCCGCGGAACAATAACAATTAGCAATCTTTAACCTGAAACGAGCAACGTTAATGTTATTTTATCGGCAAATTCGCCTTTAACAGTCAGTTTTTAATTCAACTGTCAGTTTTTAATTCAACTATCTGCCGTCCTTCACGGATAACATTTAGTCAGTTAACACCGTCTTTGGTTAAGCACATCGAGATGTCTTACCTTACCATTCGAGTCTGTGAAGGCTTGTGCCTCGCTCAGCTCAGGGGCTCCCGTCAAGAACTGTTACATTCGGGTGCACCTCGTGAAAATCATATTCCATAGGCAGAAGTAAACATTGAACAGTAATTCAACTACATGTTCAGTGTATAAAAATGAAAAAAGATAAAAACGATGCCTTGTATGTTCCTTGCAGTATCACAGCTTAGAAAAGGAAGATTGTTCAACAACTGCAATACAGTATTAACCGAAATACAATAAGTAGCATCACATAAGTATAAGTAACTGACATTGAATCAATACAGATTATGCAGTGACGCTTTAAGTGAGTTTTACAATTGCTGATTGTCCATGAAGCCATCAGCAGTTTCGTCACTAGAGTAGGCGGAGGAAATTGTGGGTCTTGCCATATTGTGGCCAAGTCGGCTCAGGGGTAGCGTGGACGCCCATACACCACAGAGGTTAATACATCGACACAGAGGTCTGTGGTTCCAATCCGTCCTGTGGCGATTTCCTGCATGTCTTCACCGTTTCTTACTTAACTGTCCTGTCAGAAAAGCCTACCCTTTTTTACCCTGAAACCTCTGACTAATTTACGTCTTCTTGTCCCCTTTTTATTTGTATTTTTTTGTCTATATAATGATTCTGTTATTTCTTTGTTAATATTGCTTCGTATGTCTTTTTATTTTTAATTTTAAGCACTTAATGTTCACGTGCTATTATTGTTTACCTGATTCTCTGTATACTGCATTTTGTCAACAAAAAAAAAGAAAAAGAAAAAATTCGTAGTGGCCGCTATCCATGCCATGAATCTTTGAATGTTTCTGAACCATATTGTTTATGAATAGCGCAATATCTTAGCTGACACATTCAACACTGATGATGTGGAACATCAAAGTATTATGTATTATATATATACTGTATATATATATATATATATATATATATATATATATATATATATATATATATATATAAATACAATGTATATATGACCAAAGTGCTTTAAAAAGTAAAAAACAACAATAACATAACAATTGAATTCAGAGTATATCAACAAAAGCAAACTAGTAAACAAATAAGGGTAATACTATCAAGTCAGGGAGGGCTAGAGCAAAGGCTCGATCACCTCTGGTTAGGAGCCTTGTTACAGGCACATCAAGGACAGAGCCTTGAGGGACACCGCAAGATAATGGGGCCATCGCATGGTATAAAATCAGTAACTAATGCCACAAAGCCTTCCTGATCATTAACCATCACTACAAACACTCGCTGTGCATGTATAGAAAGAATCTGTGTTTAAACAGGCAAACTGTGCCACAAATCATGCCATCTCACTAGCATTATTCCCACTTTCAAATGCAAAGACAGCACATTTCTCCAGGCTAAAGGTCAATGCTGGTGTTTAACAGTCCGAGTCAAAGGACAAAACAACACAAGTTAAGGATGAGAAAGACATGTCCAAGAGTGTCCCTGAGGAGGTTTTGTATGACTTTTTGTAAAACTGACATGAAAGCTATTATACTGAATTATTCTCCTTTAAATGAGAACATTTACTTCAGGGGAAATAATGCAACCCAATGTCCTAAATCTGGCTGAATACAAAAAGACAAAGTAAACAATTCAAGTAAATCCTCTCTTTTTCTGCTTTTGGAGTACAGCTTGTTTTCTCAAATGTCTGTGAGAACCAACCCCAATGTTTAATTTCATCACTTGGGCCTGTCTTAACAGCTGTGCCAAGGCGTTGTTTATGGTTGGTTTTCTTTGTGTGAGTCTACACACACTAAGCATTGGTCTCCGCTGTTTGCTCATATAGTCGTGGTAGGTACACAGTTATCCACACCCTGTCTCCCCCCTGTCTAAAAAAAGCCTGCTGTGGTTATGGACAGAAAGCATGTGTGAAGGATTGCTAGTCTGACTGGCTGCTTCCTTGCTAACCCGAACCCAACAAGGAGGAGCTGGGCAGCAGACGACTGAGGGATTACTGTCTCTCTCTCTCTGCAGGTGTTAAGACACAAAACTATACTTCATTTCCATAGATGGTCATTTCAATATTTGTTTTCTGTAGTTGCATATTTCTGTCTACAACTGCTCTTTCTTTCCATACTCCCTGCATTTGTCTGACTTGTTTTTGCGTTTCGCCAAAGGCGGAAAGTAAGCCAGCAGCTTCTCAGTGCAGCAGGCCACAGGGTTTTTCCATAGAGGGGAGAGAGACACACACATAAAAGAAAAAGAGGGAAACAGTGAAACAGAGACAAAAAAGGGAGAGGATGGTTACTAACACACCTCCTTCAAAAGACAATCACCAAACTTTCATGCAGAAAATACAAAATGTAAGAAAGTGAACTGCCAGCAGTGACAGCAGTCTCCACTGTGGCTAAACAGGTGCATGTTTGGTTGAGGTCTTTGCCACTATCTGATTTCAATGAGACACCTGTGTCAATATCTGCCAGTAACCAGTTCTAGCCCACAAAAGCTGAACAATGAGCCAAATCAACCTGGGAAGAATCCCATAGCCTCACTTCACAGTGGCTTGGAACACATCAAGAAGAAACTGGAGGAACATGCAATGGCCTCCTTTTTGTTGCATTGTATATATAGTTGTATGCATTTCTATTGTCAGCCAAAAATCTTATGTGATGAATTGCTTCACTTCCTGCTGACCCCAGACAGTTCCCTCTCATGTCATTTTTAGAACACAGGTTTATCATCTAATTCGAGAATATCCTGTGAAGTCTGTGGCATAAGAGGCGAGAGGAGGAATGGGCTGGAAGTGGCTTTCTGACCACATACTGAGTTTCAAGGGGACACTGGTAAGAAAAGGGAGTTCCAATGGACTGCCTCTTCAACCCCTAAATGGCTCATAGGAAACAGAGGGATTGAAGTAAATCCCATTTGGAATTAGGAATTCCGATTCCTGGCTCCATTTTGGAGGATTAAGGTTTTAGACTGAAGCATCTCAGACAGGAAAACAAAGAAAAAACTCCTCGGGGAGGTCTGTGAAATCCCTCCGCATCGTTGCCTTTAAATTCCAGGCAAAGTGTGAGTGGTCTGCAAGGGTCATACTCTAGTTCAAAATCCCTGTCACGATGGATGATGGATGTCACAATGGATGATCCACAAATCTGCTACTGCACAGACAATGAATTCCCCTTAATCCATGCATTTAGGGACAAAAGCAAAGTTTAAGACAGTCCATTATAGGATTTACCTTTTTAGTTGAAGTCCAGCAAATACAAAATTGGCATTAGTCCTGAAATTCCGCACTTCTGACTAGTAACCATTGAAATCATTCTAAATACTCAAAAACCTAACACTTTTATTAGATGACTCAGTTCACAACTTCAATCTTTACAATCCTCATTTTGCAATACGTTGGTATGTGCTAAATGTTTAAAAGGCTAAGATTTTGGGTGCAAGCATATCTAAAAAATGTAGCCACGTAGGCCAAATATGTTTTAGATTTACTGGCCTATAATTTGTGGCTTAAATTTGTATTGCTTCATGAGTTTCAGATGCATCCCACACTATGTTTTGGTTCTTTCTTTGATAAATAAAGCTCAATAACAACTACTGTGTTTCCCCATCTATAACCTCATTCATATCAGCAAAGTGGGATCATTCATATGATGTAAATGAGAGAAACTGAAACGGGTCTTGAAGCAAAGTTCACATCAATCCTTTTTAACAGTAAGTTCTTAATCTTTTTACCAAGGAATGCTCATAAAATTTCGAAGTTGTACAAAAGTTGGATTCTGTTGTTTGTACGAGGAGGATTGTATGAGCGAACATTCCTCTCATTTCTGCATTCCTGTGCTTGTTTTGCTTGGATTTAACATGTGTAGTAACACTGTTGTCCTGATAAAAATGTTTGAAGGCAGAGAGAGTTGCTGTGAAAAGGTTCAATCCACACTTGGACAGAAAATCGCTGCAGTCTTTCGGGGTTAAATGTTTGAGTATGTTTAACCTCGGGCTACACCCCAACCAGTGTTTTTTCATTTGTAAAGTCAGAGTCTCAGAAAGATAATTTAACTGTAATGTGTGCCCTGGGGGCATTTTGTAAACAGTTAAAGCTATAGTGCATAGTTTCTGTCGCCTCCATGAGGAGTTCTAAGTAATGACAACAATACTGTCAGCACGCTAAGCAAGTCTTCGGTGATCACGCACGCACCGGCCCCCCCGCCCTCACCCACACACACAAAAAATACATTACACACTAAAGCCATAAGTCCCAAATGTTCATGCAGAGTATTACATTGAACCACCACATTATTATTATTATACTTTAAGGAAGTTGCAAGGACGCCACCCTTCAGACCTGACAGGTGACAAAGATGGCGTGTCAACAAAAAAAAGACAGTATCCAACCTTTGTCGGGAGAAGGGTCAGGATCATCAGCTTACATGACCATTAAGGCAGTGTAACGTTGGATAGCGTGCTTCACATGCTTACTGTGAATAACATACATCTTTAAGTTGAAAATTCACTTTGGCAAAAGTTTGTGTTACACACTTAAATAGTGAATTTAGTCATTCAAAAAGAAGCAAGGTTTGATACCCTGATTACATTTTGGGTTTTTAGAGTGCACAAAGCAATACTAAGCTTTTGTTACATATGGTTAAACAAAAGAAAAAGCAGCTGCACTGAAAGTTTTAGAAATAATTTTCACTTTTTTTATCTATTGCATAGTCCTTTAAGCAAGCACAATTTCATCGTGTGACCCTGAAAAAGTTTCCACTGTTTTTGCAATACCCTGTAACAAAATGAGAAAAGTCATACATTGAATTTCAGTTTTCTTAGACACGCTACTGCAAAATAAGTTTTGACAAGAGTCATACAAAATAGTTATGGGACTGTGTGATGCAATCCAGTATAGTCTAGCACAAACTCCTTTCTTCTCCTTTTTTATATAAAGCTTATATTGTTCATCCAACATTTGTTCAGAATATCCTTTCAAGCACTTTTAAGTACAGTTTCTCTGACCTGTCCCACTTATGAAAAGTGGCAGCAGCCTAAACTGCTTTAAAGGAAATTCATCATGCCTACATTTATTTCTAAGTGGTTAAAAATCAAATAGCAAAATTGTGTTACAGTTTGACTGGTTGTTGAACTGTTGTTTACCAAGGGACAGTCTGTTCTGTACCAGCATTGGTTTTCAGGGGTTTCATGTGTGTCTGCTCCACTATACAGCTGTGTGTGTGTGTGCGCGCGACATGTGTATTTGTGACTGTGCACATCAATCAGATATGTTTTTTTTTTTCTGTGCATGTATGTTCCCCACATACTGTACATAAGCTACGCACCATGTTAAATCACTCAGAAATTCTGAATTCCCTGCTGACAGTCTCAGCTGTTAAAATACTTCTGTGTATGTTTTGAGGAAAGCTCATGACCATTCATAGATATTCTCTTCTCCTCAGTAATTTCTCTCTTTATCTTTTCAAAGATCATCCTTATCAGTCCTCATCCTGGCCCATCCTTTTATCTTATCAGAGGCTGTCAGCCATCCTGTTGACCTGTCCCATTATGGAAAATAATCAAACAAAGGTAACTGAGGGCAAGGTCTTATTTTTTTAAGATTTTGGAGCGTTGCCATTACCATGTTTTCTATGGAGTGGTTATGTCCATTAAACATCCTGTCTGCCCATTTGAAATCCATTACTCAATTGTTCTCTCTCTATTGTTGCGTGAGACTGATGGTGCTGTATTTTCCAGTCTTATTAACACCAGCTCATTAAACTCAGACTGTTTGCAACCCGCTCCTCTTGTTTGCTTGACTCTCTGGAGCATCTGTTGGAACCATCAGATCCACAAATGCATACTCATTAGGACTAGGACAATTGCTTTGGTCAATTATTTCACAATACATGGTTGCCGATTCGATTTGTATTGAGGTTTTCATTTATTACGATTCAATAGTATCGAGTATTACAAAGGTTCTTTTCCTTATTTAGCAAAACAAAAGTTGAATTATACACTTCCAGAGGCAGCGCTGTAAACAAAAGCTGTACATCTACTGCCAATTTTCAACACTTAAATACTGTTTTCATACAAAACAGTTTAGTACTGTAGCTAACAATGCATTGGGTCTGCTTATCTTGGAGCAACAGTAAACTAAACAGTACGTTGATGTTTTAAATTACAGGACACTACAGTATTTTTTAAATGTTGACTGTAGCCTTTGGAGCACGCTCAGAAGTTTGATACATTAGTATTTTAATCTGCAGCTACTGCTTTTCGTTCATTTCGTTTCATTTTCTTAAAAATAAATAAATAAATAAATAGAGGAATAATTTGCCATTAACTCCTGGAGTGATATCAGGAACCATCATTTTGATAGGAGATTTTCCAGAAGAGGACTCACAACTTAAATGACATGTGCTACACATCATCGAGTGTTCTTCATCAACATCCCTCGGATCTTGCATCTACAAATGAAACGCTAAATAAAATCCTATTCATATTGCCAAGTATGTTTGTTATCAAACTGATGCTCAAGAACTTGCTAGGAATTTGAACATGCCATTTATCAGTGAGGCACATATTAGAATAGACAAAACAATATTACTTGGGTGTTTTTTGGGAGAACGTATTCCTCTAAGAAACAACACTTGAATCCTCAAGGCTTTGTATTTTTCTGTTTAAACAGGAAATTGGTGTGAACATATCGCCTTTCTGGACTCTTTGTGAATGCGGTTGGGTTGCAGTTTGTTGATCTGTTGCTGCACGTCTCACAAAGCCTACTTCTCCCAATGGTTTTAGAGTAGGCCTACAAGCTTTGTCAAACCGTTTTGCATCATCTGTGTCGTCGTAATGCATGTTTGTTGATGAAAAGGTACCGTCCGAAAACGTACCATCGGGCAGTACCAAAATGTCCCCGTCAGATCTGTTGACATAACTGTGCCACAATAGTGACATATGTAAGGCCCATAAAAATACACCAAATTTAACTTTCAAAGGCTACCTAAGTAAAATTTATAATTTAATATAAATTCCCATAGTGAGTTTGTGATTATTTAGTTAACGATTTGTATTTCTTACTATCTACCTTGCTGACACAACCACTAAGCTTTATGCAAATTATTGCGTAATGATGTCATAAATGTGCAAAACAAATGTATGACGTCATCTACAAAAAATAAAATAGCTGTACCCCCCGAAGCTCAAGGTATAATTCAAACACGGACTTAAAGCTACTTCTCTTGTACAACTTTGGTGCAAAATAGCTCTGAATGAAAAAACACTTAGACTTATTATTCCATATTCTGTTTCTGAAGGTCGCTGTTTTTTATGCTGAGATAAAGTAATTTCAGATGCTGTCACCTGATGCCTCAGCTGCATGTAGACTACGCTGCAGACTGAAACCAATATGATTAAGTAATACAGCATCTGCCAAATGCGTGTGCCGCCAACTGCATGTCCCAGGCCACAAACCCCAGTGAGTGTCACAAATTCCAACAAGCAGATCAGGGTATCAAGATCCAACAGTTACATAACATTTCACTATTAAATTCTTTGGAACTCCTACACAAAAAAAGTTAAAAAGCTAATTTAAAGTCAAATAACTGCTTTCAGACACAACTTTGTTGTTGTCACACAGCTGCTGTTTTTAGTTGTGCACTGTGTGTGCATGGCACCATTATACAACACAATGAAAGGTGAAACCCCCGTTTAAACATGGAGACCAGACAGTAGTTGGTATTTACAATTAGGCAGCCTGATGTCTTTTAAATGTGTATTAGTTTGAGACCAAAATCAAAAAGTATACTATTCATTGACTAAGTGGTTAATCTATTTATTTTTGCAGCTCTGCATGTAATAACAGTTGCTTTTTAGGTAAACTGACAATATAATCAAACATGTCAACAGGTAAAAGAAGTTTCCCAGTTTCACAACATAAGCACATATTTACCTTGTAACATCATTTTGACAGTGTGAAACAAAGACTAAACAAAACTGTCATGTATTAAACATAGCAGAGAAGCCTGTCCTGTCCTCCAATTACCATGTTAGATGACTAAACTTTGCTGAAGTAAAGTTGTGGTTGTCTAGAAAATGAAGCAGTTACGCCAGGTTGAATAATGTGTCATGATCAACAAAACCACTAACCTCAATTGCGTGTGTGCTTGTGTATGTTTGTTAAGGATATTTTTTTAGATCAGTCTATGCTTCCTCTTGGGCAAATGATGAGTAAATTTAACGGAATATTGTATCAGTGCTATTCAGATGATATTCAATTGTATATAACTTTTAAACCTGACCAGACTGAACATTTTGATGTATTACAAGACTGTCTGTCTGTCATAAAAGACTGGATAGCCAGTAATCTTCTTCAGTTAATTGCTGATAAAATTGACGTTCTGATTGTTACTGCAGACAGCATTGTTTCTAAGGTGGCTAGTGGTATTGGGTCACTAAACTCCAACATGTGTTCCAGCCTGAGCAATCTTGGTGTGACTTTAGATCAGGCTATGACTCTTGACAAACATTTAAAGTCCCTACCCCGCACTTGTTTTAGCCACCTTGGAAACATTGCTAAACTCAGCCGCAGTGTATCCCACGCTGAGTTAGAAACGATTATACATGCCTTTGTTTTCTCTTGTTTGGATTACTGTATTTCTCTTTTTACTTTCCTCAATAAAACATCTGAAGATTGTTTATAATTGGTCCAAAAGGCTGCTGCTAGGTTGCTGGCAATGTCAGGGAGGTCATGACACATAAGCCTTATTTTGGCCTCATTGCACTGGCTGCCTATAAAAGTCAGGATCCAGTACAAGATTCTTGTCATAACAGAGCTATCAATGGTCAGGCAATGGCTTACATAAGAGATCTGCTGCACCTGTATGTTGTCAGCAGATCTCTGAGGTCCTCTGATCAGGGCTAACTAGCTGTATTAATATGTAATCCGTGATATTGTGTTTCACTGTGACTTACTATAATTTATTGCGCTATTTACAATTATAGTTGTTTTTTTTGGGCCTGTGAAGTAATTTTTAAACTTTACTTACTTACTTCTGTCATCTCAATCTTACATTTGGCATTTCATTGATCTCTGTGCATAGTGTTTCTTAGAAGAGCTTGTTTAAACTGTGTGTGGTGTTGGCTCGTATTCATGAAACCAACATGTCCCAATTACATTTCGATATCAAAATGATCCGAGCAGCAGTCAGAACTGGCCGAAAGGCCACACCAAAAACCTCTGTCAACATGCACAGTATTGGTCAGACTGTAATTCACAATAACATATTTCCCTCTATCTTAAATCCCTATCTTGACTTCATAATACTCAACAGCAAACTTCTCAAATGCACACATTGAGATCAGAGGCCGGTAAAGCTACATGTTCAACAACAGCCTCACAACATAGATCAACAAGCTCCAAACTTCCGCAGCACCATCACAACAATCATAGACAGGAGAAGGAAACAGGCATATCATATCTTGTGTTAGTTAGAATTTGAACCCTTGTGTTATGTAAACATTGGCATCACTGTCTGATCCCTTTCCTTTTATTCTGACATTATCAAAACCAACTTTGACCCCTGTTAGACTTCTTATGAACAATCGAAAACAAAGCTCCAATAACAGAGATTAGATTAGATTCTAGAGGTGCTGCATCTAAAGCGCTGTCCATGCACACCAAATCATTGTATTTAACCAAGCCGAAGTAATGCATCTTTTATTTGTTAAACTTCTAATAACGTCTTTAGTTCAAAATCATGTTTAAAAGCAGTTCTCATAAACTTAGGTAAAAGTCATGAAGCAAAGGTCAAAGGTCAAAAGTCAAAGGTGCTCTAAGCAATGTTGGCTGATAGCTCTTCTTTTTGACCCCCAAATCCTACTTATCAGTTATTCGCTGCAAGGCTGGAAGACTGTTTGTTATGTTTGGTGGTGCAGGTTTGTTGGTGTTCATGGAGCCTGGTATTTCTACTGAGACCGTGTTTTTTTTTACAGTAGATATCGAGGGAACAGGCAGCTAGCGTATAATGAGAAAATGTTTGCTGTATGTGACAAAAAAGGTTTTTTTCACCCTGGAACCTATTTTCCTATGTTTTTGTGTCTAAGTGTCTTCTGGTAACAACAACCTTTGAAATTCGGGAAAATCAAGCTACAAAGTAACTTACTGTAATAGGGCAATTGTCCAGCTTGTACTTACCTTCACAAAAATTGCGTTTGCTAAAGCCACCAGACTCCATGGAAATAAACGTCATTTTAGCATCATAAAATACACTTTATTCAGAGTTGACAAAAACCCAAATAAAACTGTGAAAAAACATTTTCCAATCATCGCAGATGTTTGTTTGGCTGAAATAAACGTGATGTGAAGAAATGTTAGCACTATACAGGCTAAAAGTAGTGCTTTTTTAAATGGTGTCTGGTGGTTTTGGCGATAGCGACTTCAGAGCTGTTTCTGGTAAAACAGAAAGTTCTCAAAGAGGTTTTAAAGGTCTATCTCTAAAAGGTTACTTTCCATAATGTTGTCAGACACTTAGAATATTAAAACAAGCTGGACAATTTATCACATAACTTACATTGTGGCTTGTTTTGCTTGAAAATAGGGTCCAGGTTGAAAAAAATGGTAGTTACCCTCTAAGAAGACTTTTTGTCTGATGTTCAACTTTCAATCAGGGACTATTTTTTGCAAAGACTTTGGTATGCAGTCAACTTGGATTAGCAGAGCAAGTTATTTGTTTTCGGTCTGCTGAATTTCTGTTCCTAAAGCTCTTTACATCATTATGTGTTGGCAGTTCACTTTGTGGCTGTGAACAGCAACAAACATAAAGTTGCTGGCAAAAATATGGATGTTCCAATGTTTTTGGAATGGCTAACATATGTTTTAAATTAATCCAAGAAGTTTCCCCAAAACCAACAAAGGGAAGTTATGTAATCTCACCCCTGATGAAAAATGTATTTAAATCTTCATCCAGAAACATAATTTCTGATGAAAATGAAAATAAATGTTGAGAATAAATGTATGTGTGTGTGCGTGTGTGTGTTGTACAGTTTCTCTGTCCTTTTAAAAAGTGGCAGCTGCCTAAACTGATTCATAGGAATTCCATTATGCCTACATTTATTTCTAAGTGGTTAAATATCAAATAGCAAAATTGTGTTACAGTTTGACTGGTTGTTACACTGTTGTTTACCAAGGAACAGTCTGTTCTGTATCAGCATTGGTTTTAGGGGTTTCAGATGTGTCTGCTCCACCATAAAACTTTGTGTGTGTGTGTGTGTGTGTGTGTGTGTGTGTGTGTGTGTGTGTGCGTGTGTGTGTGTTTGTGTGTGTTTTATTGAAAATGTAAAAACAAACCTAAGTTTATTTACTTATGGGAAGTTAATGAAGCCACATTCCAAGGTCTTTAAACTGAACTGACCTCTAGCAACTCTTATTTTCAGAACAAATATGCGTAATATAAGTATTTTATATTAGGGATTTTTAAATCAACATTTCCTTTCAGATGACTAGGAGCTCTCTCACCTCAACCATCTCTTTCTCCTTGCTTCCCTCCATCTTTTACGCTAAGCCTCCTTTTTGTTTTTTGTTTTTTTACATGTGAAAGAATGTGATATTGCAAAGAAACTAAACATCAGCACAGACCACACACGTGCATGCAAGCAACACAATATTAGTGCTGAAACCATTACTTGATTAATTGATAATAATAAATAAAAAAACATTTCTAGCCATGCCTGCAGCCATGCTACCAGCTCTGTGAGGCTTCATCAGCATGCTAAGGTGTTCACAACAACAATGCTAACATGCTAATATGTAGCATGTTGAATAACCGTTTAATGACTGCCGGCCGACATCGCCATCCATAGAGCTTTGATGCTACTATAGCATAACTGAGAAAATGCCAACCATTGGCTTGTTCAAGTCTCTATAATGTAAGTTTTTTTTATTTATTTCTCTTTTATGTCACTGTTTTTTTAATTTTAAGTTTTGGACTTTTTATCAGACATAAGAAGCAATTTAAAGACATGCTCTGGAGATCTAGGACACTATTAAGTCATCATTTATTATTTTGACATTTTATGGACTAAACAATTAATCGATATATTTTTTTTTAAATCAACAGACTAATGGATGGTCTGCTCTCCTGTTGTTTCATTGCCTTCAGTGAATCCCCCTGATTCATTAGTAATCATGACCTTGTGGACGTCTGGTTGTAAACACAATGACGCTTTTGATGGTCCAATCTCGGTCACCTGGTTTCATGCAACTGCATCATATTACTCCGCTGCATACTTATGTGCTGTGCTGTCTGCTCTCCCGATGGACCTTTCTATTTATAGTCGTCCTTGTAGCAGATCAGGTGATTGAGAGAGCTAAAAAAAGGAACAGTCCAATGGGTTAATGTAAAGGTTGGTAGAGGATTCAATGTCTTGCTCCAAGGCACTTCATCAGGAAACATGGTGTCCAATTTTTAGCCTGTGACCTCGGATATAACTTTTTCTTCTTCTTCTGCTACTTGAGAAGACTTGTTGCTTCTCTTTACGCTAATGTGTCACCTTGCTACCCTCACTCGCGTCTCCTCCTCACGCCTTAGCTCCTCCCAGGATATGAGCGAGAGATGTGAGGAAGAGACGTACAGAGAGTACAGAGGAGCCCAAACTGCCAAAAAAAAAAAAAAATCAATTGCCAATAGTATCAGTCTTATCTAACATCAGTTACTTCAGGTAGCCAATAGGAATACTTGGTGGTGCAACAACAACTACAAAAGTTACACAATGGACCTTTAAGGGACTGGAAGATCCTCCATGGGAGGAGAGAAGCATAAGCTGGCATAATAAAAAGCACACTATGACAGAAAGCAATGTTTAGGCATGGTCGGCCTAATGAAATGATGCTATGTTAGTTGTTAAAAGTCAAGATATCTACTGCTTTGACGTTGATCATTTGTCTCTTATGAGTCCCCCCCCACACTTTATGGATGTGCAAAAATCACAATGATTGTTGAAGCAATACTTAGTCTAAACACACTGTTTAGGCCATAAAATGTCAGAAAATTGGGACAAATACTCATTTCAAGTTTCTAAAGCTGGTTGTACTGTTTAAAGTTCAAATCTAAATAGATTTATTTTATGAAATGAAAAAGAGAAAATCTGCAAATCCTTACAATGCAGAGGCTTAAACCTGCATTGTATAAATAGATTAAAACAACAGTATTTAAAATAAACATCTATTAATGCTGTAACAATGTCTCAGCACCAGCTTTTTGAACCTTAGCTGAGCATCTTGAACTGTCTCTTATTTATGTGCCCAGAGCTGCTCACTACACTGCATGTGACGAGTACAGCTTATCACTTTGAGAATAACAGCTTTCTCAAAGCTACAGGACCGCTGATAAGCAAGCAGCTTCAAACACACTCCACCAACATTGTATCAAGCACACTGAGGAGAGAGGGGTTTGAGGTGTGTGCGTGTGCATGTGCATGTGTGTGTGTGTGTGTGTGTGTGTGTGTAGTAACACATGGTAAAGTAGTGGTTTTTAGCGCAATGGGGTCTATTCTCGGAGCTCTTTCATGTTGTCCCACACTGTGAAGTGTGAGTGTGTGTGTGTGTGTGTGTGTGTGTGTGTGTGTGTGTGTGTGTGAGGAGGAGCTACAAACTGTATATTCTCACAATGTCACCTGCTGTGATGCCTCAACTCAGACTGTGTACAAGTCTCAACCTCTGGCCCACAACAACTTTGAGTCCAAAGCGAGGTCAGCTTTCCTCATTCACATCCTCCGCAGCTATCACAACACGCACACTGGTTAATTGACAGAGACAGATATTCCAGGTCTTGATGTAGACTGTTAAGGCTGCAGCAGGCATGCGTGTATGTAGACTGTCTGATATCACATCGCCTATCAAGTGTAGCCTAGCTATCAGCAAATGCCCTTGGTCTCACATCAGCAGCACTGCGCGCTGTTGGAGACGCGATGCGCTGTCACGTCTGCGACTTTGTGACCATTAACTATAACCTTGTAACCGTTTTAGCTTGAGCTCCAGCAGCTCTACAGAATCGCCTAATAAACGAAACATTTGCAATTGCCTGGCCAAGAATAGCACGCACACACACCCACCTCCCCCGGGGCTCAGTGTTTTGGCAGACTGTGTCAGCAGTCTGAACACCGTCATTCACTCTGTCTCGCCGACGCATGATAAACACACACTTACCCTCACACAACCGGCTAGCGATGCCCTCACATTTAAACACGTCGCTTCCTATGCAACAACGCTCGTCTGCTTTTCTCGCCTTTCATTCAGCAGCAAAAACTAAACTCAACGCTCTGCAGTCAGGAGGGGGGGGGGGGGGTCTCTGTGACTGGTCCGGTCCAGATTCCGACAAATAGCAGGCCAGCAGGTTACTTTCAATTTTTACAAATAAGCCATTTTAGTGGATCAGAGAGGGGGGGGGGGGGGGGGGGGGGGGGGGGGGGGGGGGGGACAGAGGACACCTCGTCAGATGGTCTTTATTCATACTCACTGGCTCGGTACCACTATTACTGACAGAAACACAGAGTAAGTAGCCTACAGAGATGAAACAAAACAGGGGCGTACATGAGAGTCCTGATGCCGCAAAGGGGGCTCTGGGCCAGCAGAATCTACCACAAACATCTGTGTACCACCACCCACTCACTAAATGTATCTATCAGCTATAAAAACAATTGGAACTGTCTTGTACTGTATGTCATTTCTATATATTAATTTGTTTTGGCCTACAGAGCTCAACGGTGTGTTTCTGGAAGTAAAAAGGCAGCTGATTTTCTCCATAAGGGTTTAGATTATGAGCCATATAATGTCTGAAGCATCCAAGGTAGACTGACCACGAGCTACGTGGTTTTGAAAGGTAGAAGTCTATGAATTCAACCTTGTTTTAAGAAAAACGTGTGATCTTACGGAGAAAACTACAGTACCCAACCCTAGGTGTAACAGTAATGTCTCTGATTGGTCCAACTCGCTGTCACCATACATTAGAAACGTTTGCCTTTTTAAGAATAGATTTTTTTCGCCAAATCAAACGTTTTATGCTCACTAATGAAGCGCAGCGCAAATTCCAACAGGAAGACCTCTAAATAAACTTAAATCACCACAACCGCTCCCTTAAACTATTTAGCTATTAAGAGGCGTTCACTTTTCAGTAAACCAACCAGAATTGACCATGAAATTCATGATCCATCGGAGTGTATGTCAAAGGAAGTCCCCCGGCAGTCTAAAACTATTACAGTATTACTAAGAGAGACAGGGTACAGAGAGTAGGCTGGTCGAGCTGTACTGCCCTGCCTCCCTCTAGTTTTATTATAGCTACTATTGGTAATATGGTAAAATAATCTGACGACTATGGGGGGATATGTCTGGCTTCACTACCCATTTAAAATATTTTTTATCTACAAAGAATATTTTAACGATCTGATCCCCAAAGACTCTTCATTTCTTTTTATGCACGTGTACTGACTTAAAACCTACATACAAGCAATTTTCTTAACCTCAATGAAACAATGGAATGAGGAAAAACACTTCCGGAACCAGAGTCATTAAAAAAGTGGGCGGTCACTGTTGACCTCTACCCATTTTTAATGGAAACATTGCTGCCTGGCTTTTTCTGTTTAAATGTTTCTGTTGTTGTTAAAGAAACTTTGTGGGCTACAAAGTCCTTAAGAGAGCTGGTCCCTCAGGGTGGACAGCGGATGTTCAAAGCTCAGCACTTCTCCACGTGATGTGACCAGGGTAGCAGTGTGTGGTTAGGGTTAGGCAACAAAAACACTTAGGGAAACATAGAAGTTTCGGTTAAATTTCTCACGGTTCCACTCAGTTTAACGTTTTCAGCATTAAACCAGCTCCATCCTCCACCATTCATGCTTTAGTTGCACTGTAAGAAAACAAATGAAATTAAGTTATCACTGAACATTTTTCACTTGTGAGGAAACAGCTGTGTTGAAAATCTTCTCACAACAACAACTGCAGCAGTATCATTCATTATCTAGGCTTTTAATAGCAGAGCTTCCATTCGTGAAAGGTCTAGGATTAGCAATAGAAGGTAAACAAAAAGGCAAATGTATTATCTGGCCTTCCTCAAGCTTCCCCACAAAACAAGCTGTCTTTGACTTCACACCATGAATGTAAAACATCTACTGCAAGAATGTGATCAGATGGACTGCAAATTATCTTCTGTGGTTGAGTTTTTTTCTCTCTCTGTTCAGTTTTCTTTGACCCTCCTGATGCCCTTGGGTCAAATTTGACCTGATAACAAAAACTTTCTATATCAAAATTGTGACAAAAGCACGTTGAGAAAAGTGACAATTGTTGGAAAAAGCTACAAAAATGCTGAGAGATCTGCTGAAAAAACGCTGAGAAACCCTCTGAAAAGTGAGAAAACAACAAAAACATTGCCAAGGGTGACAGAAACTTGTTAAAGAAAGTGAAAGCAAAATTGGAAAAAGGGGGAAAGAAACATTGGAAAAGCAACAAAACTTGTAAAAAAATGTACAAACATAATTCAAAAAACACCAAAAATCTAATGGGAAGACAACACAAGGGTTAACTTTAAAGAAGTAAATGACCACTAATACCATCAATTCCTAAATTAAACAGATGTGAAAAAAGAAAACTAAAAATGTTCAGCTTGATATCTTATTTGAGCATGAGGATCTTATTTCCATTGCTCAATACCCTGGTTGTTGGTGTGTGTGTGTGTTTGTGTGTGTGTATTTCAGTCTGTAGGGGATGTCCAACAGATGTTGGCTGTCCTCCTCCACATTAAACATAACACATGAGGATGATCCTGTCAGATCACCCCCCTCCATAAATTTCCTCTGTACAAGAAACTTGCTTGGATCACCGCCATCCACACCTGGGCTTAGTCAATTTCCCTCAAATACTTTGGACTTACTTCCATGTGCTGCTTGGTAACTCACGAGACAGTTATGCAACTAAAAGCCTGCAAAATTTCTGATGATTCCTTCGTAAAAGCTCGCAGGCACAAAACGTCCCTTTTCACGCACTCTACACGCACGCATGCGCACACACACAAAACAGACAATGTAACCCCTTTTCTCGAGTGTTAATATTTAAAACACAGTCTGACCCACATAAAGGAAAATCCCTCCAGTTCCTTTGAGTAAATTTCACATAATTTCACGGCTTAACCTGATGCTTTCTTTTTCTCCACAAATAAAGCATGAGGAAAGTTTCTCAAATAGTAATAGTCTAGGTCAGGTACTACTGAAAGTACATACAGAAGACTATGTAGCACATTAGTCTGTTTGCGCTATAATGTAGCAGTGATTTGGTCAGCTGAGGGTGTACACAAATCATCTGATTAGATTTGAGAGACTGAATCCCTGTTAAGGCTAGAAATGAGCTAACACGTGGGAAACTGTTCCCAAGGATCCAGGGGTGTTTGCTATTGATCCTTAGGGGAGTGGTCTCTACATAACCAGATTAGGGTAGTTGGTTTAAGGTTTGAGGGTCACTGAGGCCTGATTAGCTCTTCAGCTATACAATCTAAAATCTTTATCGCCTGAAGCGGCTTCCCAAACACAAAGATTCTTGAATGAGCTCCTGTTCTTTGTGAGAGTTTGAAGCCATATGGGAGAGCGATCCAAGATGAACTTTTGTAGGCCATTATGGTCCTTTATTTAGACCAAGAAGTCCTGGATGATTGGCTCAATACCTGGTGACTAAACGTTTAAATGTAATTTCTGCTTTTCTCTGAAAGTGAGGAGTAATTAGTAGTCCAAACTAAATCTCAGGAATTCAGACAAAGAAATACAGAATGTGTGGTTAAAAACTTTGCAGGAGAAGCTTAATAACTTAACAGTTTGACTTGCAACAATCTTTCCTCAGCTGTCCTTGAACTATATTGCCACTCAGATTGCGCAAGATGTACCAAATGTCACAAGGATAATGTTACACCTTGTCGATAACTTACAAATACATTTTAACAGTGGAGTTCTGGGATTTATAAAACAAACAAGTCAAAAGGCTAACATTTAACAAATTTAACCTGAAGTAAGAAAAGTTGTTGTAGTTTGTGTAAACTCTGACAAGCCTTTACTGACTAGCTGGATAGATGCATAAAGGCTCCAGCAGCGCCACCTACTGGTAAACCATGTTCCTCTCAGAAAAGGACCAAATTTGTCAATAATAACACCTCCTGTTGGCATTCTTTAGTGAAGGCTGGTGTATACACAGGCAATTAACAGTAATATATTAAAACAGTTGTAATAATATTAAATATGTCTTCATAGGAGAGGAGATACAAGTTATAACTGTTGACAAATTAAAATTAAAAAGTTGTTTTAGCTGTGTCCAACTACATTATAATTCTTATTAACCATAGATTAAAGTAAAGTGATGCCTAGACTTTTGTGACTCTTTCACAAAGTCATGCTCAAGCAGCCAATAAGGATCATTAACACTATTATTTGTTCTCATTTAACCCGATAACTACTGCCAAGTGCCGGTTTGTGTTTACTCTTTGCTTTAAATGTTCAGTAAGGTCAGATAGTCTTTTATACATTTAATTCTCTTTCCCATGTTTTAAATGTTGATGGCATGAATCTGTCAGTTTTAAAAACTAAAAATGTAACCATCAGACTGCAGAGGTTATGCCCCAAATCTCTTGTTTACATGATGGCTACATGATGTTTTTAAAAGTTCTTTGGAAATTCTAATAAAAAAAGAATTTGGGTTCAGTCTGAACAGACTCATAACATGTAAGGAAACATGTTTGCATTGTTTTCAGTGACACCACAGGCAGAGTATACTCTACTAGAGAATAAAATGATAAAAAACACCGACATTCACAATGTTGTTTCTGACCAGACGTTCATGTTGCGTAACAGCAGCAATATTCTCGTCCCAGTTAGGCTTATATCATTTGGGTGGTATTATTTTTGGGTGATCCAATCCCAAAGAAACTGCTCTAAATACAGATGTGAATCAAGCCCATGTTGTAAATATCATGGGACCTCATCTGCAGTATTAATGACAAACTTCCATGCTAATGTCAAAACAACCCTGTTACGACATGTTAGCTAAAATTAAATAACAAATACAATTCAATTGGCACACCTCTGGGGGATATTAAAGCTCTATTAAATAAATATTATGTATCATACTATTGTAACAATCAATGTGAACATTTCCCTATAATTAGTACCAAATTGCACAGTTCTTTACAAGACCCTACTTAGGAAATTATTATAAGCATACTACGGACTTGTTAAATGAAGCTTTACTTCCAAAAAAAAGCAGAACAGAACAGAATGAACTAAACAAACAAGCACACACCAATTTAACATTGTTCAAACTCTGCAACATTAAACTGAATATTGCCGAAGACTGTTCACTGATGTTAACAGCAGTGTTTTTACAGAAAACAGCGACTCTTCCTATTAGTGGTTACGGAGTGATGAGTTCCCACCAGATGACACAGGTCATGTCAACAGTAGTCTGGATCACCAGAAGGACATTTCCAGGATAATTGTCAGACATCCAGGATGTCCCTATGCTTCCGCTCTCTGTGTTGCTTTTCCCAGAATCCCTTTGCTTTGGGAAACGACAACAAACTTCAAGCCAACAAGCTACACGCTGAAAATGGCAAGTTTTGAAGATCATTTGGATTGTGCAATAAGACAGGCCTGCTTGGTTCTTTTGGGGAATTATTGTAAAGATTTACAATTTGAAGTGGCCGGGTTAGCTCAGGTGGTAGAGCAGGCGCACATATCTAGAGGCGTATGCCTCGACGCAGAAGGTCCAGGGTTTGAGTCCGTTGACGATTTCCTGCGTGTCATCGCCTTCTCCTATCAAACTGTTCTTCCTATTAAAAGGCAGAAATTACCCCAAAACATCATTAAAAGTAAATAAATAGATTTAAAAAGAATATTACTGCATTTACTGTCTAACTGGGACGTTTTGGACCCGATTGGTGGGGATAAACGCGGCGAAAAACTGGTAAAAACAAATTACGTTTAACCATGTTTTCAGCCAATTTAATAGCTCATGTTACTGTACTGTGTGAACAGTTAACTATTTTTAATATTGTACGTGGTGTGTTCCACCAAAACAAGTTCCTTCCCGTGTCCATTTTGCAGAGCCACCGTCGCTGTGTCCAGAGCTTAGCTCCGCCCAGGACGATTGGGAATTGCAAACAACCTTGAGCGTTTTTCCTCCTATCCCAGAGGGAATGTGTGGTGTAGCCAGACCTTACTCCACAGCGCTGTGGAGATAGGTCTGGCAATGCAAGACTCTAGGTGCTCCTCACTCCTCAGCTGAAACAAAAGTTGTTCTGGCACTCATTCGTAAAGGTCGTCTCAAAGCCCTTTTATCTGCCCCGAGGAGTGAGCATCAATGAGGGATCACCGAGGAGGTATAAGCGAGGATACATGACAGCAGCCTTCCCAGAAGCTGTGCAGCTGAAAGGGTTGCTCACTCCGCCCAAACAGTGACATATCCACAGTTGTATTCAGAATAATAGCAGTGTTTAAAGAAGTGAATAATGCTCAAAATCCTTAGAATAACTTTTAATATGTCCAACATCCCCATGTTTTTTGCACCACCATGCTTTATGGTCTTCAAAGTACTGTGGCTTGATTTCAGTGCATGGGGGTCGTCAGACAAACTGTCTGGACCCAAAAAGAACAATTTTGCTCTCATCAGTCCACAGACTGTTGCAACATTTCTCCTTTGGCCAGTCAATGTGTCCTTTGGCAAATTTCAACCTATTGGGTACATGTCTTTTTTCATCAATGGGACTCTGCGGGGGCTTGTAGCTGATAGCTTAGCTTCACATAACCTTCTGATTGTCACAGCACTCACAGGTAACTTTAAGTCTTCTTTGATTTTCCTGGAGCTGATCATTGGTTGAGCCTTTGCCATTTTGGCTATTCTTTGATCCATTCAAATGGCAGTTAACCGTTTTAACGTCGTTAAGGCTTTGGATGACATTTCAAGGTATTTGAAATCATTTTCTGCACTTCTTCATGTTTTCCCCTCTCCAATCAACTTTTTCATCAAAGCCCGCTGTTCCTCTGAGCAATGTCTGGAATGATCCATTTTGCTGAGTATTTCCGTGTAAAATGCACTATAACCAGCATGCACAAAATTCGCTTCCTTCCTTCCTTCCTTAAATATGGGTGATAAGTGACACCCGTTTCTTCACAGAATCAATCACCTCACTAATTAAACACAACACTGCTATTATTTTGAACATGGCCCTTTAAATTCCAGATTCAATTACACAGAATGAGCAGCATGCATGTCCTGACTGTTGGGTCTGTTGGTTTTCTATGACTCACTTACTAGTAAATTAGTTGCCATGTAGAAGTATCACTTCTCCCAAAAATTATGATTTAAGAGGTTATAGATGTTGGACTGCTATTAATTTTGAACAAAACTTGTATATCAGATATAATACAGCTGACAAGTTCAAGTGACGCTTCAGAGGGAAGGACTTCTCATCCATCTAAAACACATTCTCTTGTTGCGTCTCTCCCTTTCTTCCTCGGTGGGACAGACTAAGACGTGAGGATTTACGTTTAAAAAAAAATGTCATTTAAAAAGATAAAAACATCTCTGAGTAAAATGTAAGGACTTTAACTGAATAAACAATATGGCAGAAGTAGGGTAACTTGTTGTCACCTATTGGGTATCCTGCTCTGATTATCGCTCGAAAGCTGCTCTTAAATGTTACTTTTATGCTTTGCTGTAAGGAGTAGCTTGCCCTGAGCAAATAACATTGTGATCAACACAGGCCCAAGTGGATGAAAAAGTCAATATTTCTGAGCGTGAGTCCCTAAGTGGTATTTCAGGTGTGCTTTCTGTAGAAATCCTTTGCCGCAGATATCACACCGGTGTGGTCTCTCTCCTGTGTGGCTTCTCATGTGCTTCTTCAGATGTCCGCTGTGGGTGAAACCTTTATCACAGTGAGTGCAGCAGAAGGGCTTCTCGCCCGTATGAATCCTCATGTGAATCTTTAAATCTCCTTTCCTGCTGCACTCTTTCCCGCAAACATGACAGCGATGCAGTTTCACCCCAGCGTGGCTGGCCATGTGTTCTGTCAGAGCGGTGGTGCTGGTGCACTGTTTACCACACACACCACAACATTTTGAGCCCTTGTGTGTATTAAGGTGCACATTAAGGCTTTCGGTGGACTTTCGGTGGACATCTGCGCCAATTGAATGGATGCGAAAAGCATGATTTTTCAAGTGGTGGTTAGAGGCAAAAGACTTATTGCACAAATAGCAACAATAGTCAGGTGCAACTGAATTCAAATGTGGTAACTCAGTGGATTCTATGCAAGTGATAAAGGAAAGCTGACTTTGTTCCGTCTGTGTTTGGTTTGACGATAAACTTGCAGCACATCTTTCGTTTACCCTAGCATCTTGGACACTTTCATTTTTCCTTTCAGTTTGTGAAGATGAAGTTTGGGCAAGAGGTAGCATGAACTGTACAGCTTGTGTTTCATCCTGACAATGCTCCTCACTTTCACTGTTTTGAGTCTGAGGTTGCAAAGTCGGTCTTGTGTCCCCTAGCTTGTTTTTCTCCCAGACAGATGAATGAGGAAGATATGAAACATCAGCATCCTTAAACTGTTGTTGTTGTTGTTGTTCTTCTTCTTGTTGCTGATTGGCCCACAGTTCATGATGCTCCACTTTAATGACACGAGGCTCTGGGTCCCTCTGATAGACGCTCAGCTCCTGTTCACAGTTGTGCTCCTCAGGGAGAGTTTCCTCTTTACAGATGGACGACTGAGAAGAGTCTGGAATTAAAAAATAGCAAAAAGTGTAAAACCTCTGCATTCTTTATCAGTTTAATCACAAAAAAAGTACTCCTGAATTGCCAGACCTTCCTCTATAGTGCTGCTGAGGAGGGTCTGGCATTCCAGGAAGGGAGTAAAACATGCTCTCGTTTATTGGCACGGCTTTAAACCAATCACACTCATCATGGGTAGTGCTAAGCGGCAAATGGAGCCATGGTCCCTTTGGAAAATAGCCTCGGGAAAGAACTTGTTTTAGTGGAACGTGTGTACCGTCAGAAGTAATTTTAGTCGTGCAACAGAAAACTCAGATTGGACAGGTAGTCTAGCTAGCTGTCAGGATTTACCCCGCAGAGATATGAGGAGCAGTTAACCATAGTCTTCAAGAGTTTAAAATTCCAACACAAGAAAGTAAAAGGTAACGGGCCTAAAAGGAGGACATGCGGCGGGATTTCCGGCAAAAACGGAGCAATCCCAGAAGTGGAACGTCCTGTATCTATACCAAAGTAGTGAATACACTGTTTATGTTGTTAATATTAACAATATCATTATTTGACTGGCCTTAAAATGTCAGAAAATATAAAAACTGCTCGTTATAAGTTCCCACAGCTGAGGTTGACATCGTCCAATGTCTTGTTTTGTACGACCAACAGCCCAAAATCTGAGGACGTCAGGTTTACGATCGTGTATGACAAAGAAGAGCATACAATCCTCACATCTGAGAACAGGTACAGGGAATCAACAGCCCTTTAGGGTTTAGTATTATGGTCTAGTCTGACACTGAAAGATGAAAAGCAAATTAATCAATAACGTTAAACACCTGTTTTTGTCGTTTCCAGCAGCAGCAGCCCTCTGAGTCGATCAATCTCCTGATGTGAGCTGGAAGCTTCTTCTTCATATTTTGCGATGGTTTGTTCAAAAACCTGAACTATTTCCTCGACAGCAGCTTTCATTCGCTCGTTTACAAAAGCCCGGAGCAGCACTGGAGTAGACATTTTAAAGATAACTGTTTTATATGAACGTCTATGACCTCCAGAAGTGGGTTTACACAGAGTCGATTTTCTGTGGTTATTAGCTTACAGCTACGGAAGTAACAATGAAAAAAGACACTCCCCAATGTGAGTCGACTGCAGATTTGAGTCGCGCATGCGTAACTTTGCGAGAAGTAGCCTACAAGATGCTAACGAGAAACTTCTGTAGTGTCAATACAGTGAAAATGGACCTACTTAACGAAGTTCGTTCACTGCTGGATATAAGTTAGCATCAAACACATCAAAAGTTGTCACTTGAATGGCGTTTTGAGCTAACGTTAGTAATAAACAGCCATAGTTAGCTAAAGTAAAATGGTCTTGAAATTACTGCTAGGTTAGCTACAAGCTAGCAATCAAACCCAACGCAGGCTGTCAGTTGAATGGCATTTTGAGCTAACGTTAGCAATAAAACAATCATCGATAGCTAAAACGTCTTTGAAATGATTTCCATCTTCTCTTATTGTTTGTAATGAGTAAAGTTTACAGATTTCACAAATTTCAGTATGACACGTTATGCAGTAAACCGATTTAATCTGAGCATGCGCAACTCACATCTGCACTCGACCAGAGCCGGTCAGACTCGACTCTCATTGGGTATGACACGTTGTGCCGTAAACCGTTTACGTCTGAGCATGCGCGACTCAAATCTGCACTCGACTTACATCCATAGACAGTTAAAGAAGGCTTACATTGGGGAGTGACAGAGACCACAGAACAAAGATTGTTGAGGTTTACGCATGTCATATAACTGCTACCCCCTGCAGGACAACAGTAGCATAACCTCTACTTAAACAATGGGGCAAAGTATCTGAGTTCATTAACGCAAGTGAGTAAGTGCTATTATGAAGTGCTTATACTTTAGTTGAGTATTTCCAATGCATGCTACTTTATTCTTCCGCTAAACTACATGTTGTACTCTTTACCCCACTATATCCGTCTGACAGCTCGAGTTGTGAGGAACTGAATGAGTATGTTTTCCTTTGTGGGTTGAAAAAAATCTTGTTAGATTTAAACATATGATGATCTTCAAATCAAATCACCTTACTTTGCCATATAGCCTACAATCATGTAGTTGTCATGTTGTAGTAGTTAAATGTAGTGAAATTATGTTCTTCCTATAGCTCCATAAAACAACTAACACATTGAATAGAATATGTTCTTCTATTGCATGCCCTAATTATATGAATTCATAATTCAGTTTTATGATAAATTGCAGTACCCAACAGTATATGAAGAAGTTAAAATAAGCATAGCCTTAAACAACTATGCAAAATATTTAGTGCAGCAGCAGTAAAATTAATCCAGAAACACCAGTTAATGGTAAAACACTGAGAGGGAACATGTTACTGCACAATGACGACTTTTCATTTTCATACTTTGCATTTTGCTGATAATGTTCTCACAGTGTGGTAGTGATGCTTCTAGTTAAGTAAAGGCTCTGAATACTTATTCCACTACTGTAAATTACAAAAAGGGGAAATATACTTTTTATTCCTCTAAATTTATAGAACAGCTAGTTACTTTGATCTTGCCAACTGACCATGTAAATATTAATATTAATAGTCTATGCAACTGACGGAGAAACAAACTGAGGAAACAGTGAAGTGATTTACAAGAGATGAAGGGAGCAAAACAAAAGCAGATGCAGATGAAGCAGATTAAAACATGAAATCTGTATGATTACGTTATCTTTCACTATTCTGTGTGAACCAGATGAGAGAATCCCAATTTAGGGACCCATGGGAGCATTCGGCTTATGCAATCTGGCTGTAAAACAGTGCACTCTGGCCTGTTGCACAGATACATCCACTCAGGTCAGTGTTGCTTATTGTTGTAAAGTGAAGAATTTGCTGGGATACCTTGACCTCGACTCACAGCACTCCTCAGTGTGGAATGTATATGTCTGACTATTTTTTATAAAACAAGGTCCATGTGAAAAACCTGAATGGTTTGTTTGTTAATAAAAGGCATTTTTTAAGAGGAGTCTGAGTCGTGACCCTGCCCACTGCTCCTCCTGCTCTCTCTGCTCTCTCTGCTCTCTCCTGTTCAACCACTTGACCATCTGTCCCACGCTGCAGCTCAAAGGAGAGGAAAGGACAGTCGTGATGTGAGCTGTACCTGGCGCTGTGCATCTCTATCTGCAGCAGGTCCAAACAGGCACACACAAGAACTACTAGTCTGCAAATAAGAAAAGTTTGAGGATAACTGAGAATGAATAGATTATCAGCCTTCAATCGTACATGCTATTGTTTAAACATTATATGATCAACACTTTTTAACTCTGTTTATAGCAAATAAGTCAGTTCAATTTTTTTATGTTACCTCTCTAAATGGAGCCATCATTATGGATTAAACTTGCTCAAAGCTCTGGACCAAATGGAGATAATGCTCAATAATAAGGGCATTTCTTATTCCCCCCAGAAGGAGCCAAATAATTTATGATACAACACATCTGAGTCTTTGAAGGAGGGCCTGGCAAAGTGAGAATAGAGCTTCTGCAAGTGTAGTTGTGGTATTTTGATTTAGCCTAGTGAAAACAGCATAAGAGAGCGTAAGTAGATATGATATTAATATGATGATACAAATATCATTTTTGGTCTCCTATATGGACAATACTATGTTGTCAATGGTTTATGTTACCTGTGTCAACCTCCAATACACCTTTTTTTATGTTTTCATTGTTTCATTGTTCATTTGTTGGTGTTTGGTGTGTAGGCCTACTTGTGGAGGCTAATGGGGAACACAATTAAGAACAAATAATTCAAATGCACTTTCAGAATACAAAATACCCGCCAAAGCACAGGCAACACATTTGAAGATGCATATTACAGATTTTTGCATCCTTTTGATAATCGTAAATGAATGTCTGTTTGGGGAAAAAATAAATAAACGAAAGATGTGGTGCTTATGAAAGACTACAAAGAAACTAAAACTGCCACAGCTATTACCGGTACTTTAAAACTAATGGATCAAATTTACTATTGGAGGGCTTAGGGTTTGAACTCTAGTTTTGTCTTTTGGTCATCCCAGCTACATGTATTGCGGATAGCAATGCTTGCAACTATGTGCAGAAATAGGAAACAAAACAACCTCTCAAAGATAAATGCACGAATGCACAAAGAGAAAGGACATTTTAAATTGAATGCAATCAAAAACTAAATATTGGAACGGGGGAGCTAGGCTGATCCATTACACATTTGGGCAGTGAACACACCTCCAGAAAAATGGGAGTGAAACAATGAAGATGATTCAGGTGCTGTCGGATTACAGAAACCTATGTCAGATAAATCCATACAATTACAATAATAAACGTGAGGGGGGGAATTGTTGTAGTTCAGCCTAATTAAGACTACGAGTAAGTTATTTGCATGAGGTATAAAGCTGCAGCTGCGTATTTATTTTCTGTTCACACATGTAGCCTATGTATGGGATGGTATGGTAATTGAAATTTCAGACACTTGTACGCATGTGCGTGATGTGTTACTTCCTCGCGTCTAACGTTGCCGTGGAGTGAAGCTCCTTCAGTCGACTCTGTCTATCTTCGGTGCAGCAGCAGCAGCAGCAGCACAGTGCGAAAGGCGCACAAGTGTAGTCAGCCAGCGAGCCAGCAGAAATGTCGGAAAGTGGGAGTCAGGAACCTGCCGTGGCCGCAAACGGCAGCGACAGCCCGACAAAACGTGCACCCAGACCGCCAGTAGGCAACAGAGTGACCGTGGTTCTCGGGGCTCAATGGGGCGACGAGGGCAAAGGGAAAGTTGTGGATCTGCTCGCACAAGACGCGGATATGGTGTGCAGATGTCAGGTTGGTTAGCCCCCCATGCTGCATTCACTTGTCATGCGTCCGTTTCCCGGGTGAGCTAGTTACCCGGAAACACCGGAGGTAAAGCAGTAGCCTACTCACTCGTTAAACCGCGTGGTGTTAACTTACATGTCCTAGCTAACCAACATCTCATTCAGTGTATTGTTCTTAGTGTTTTTTGCTAATGTCACCTTGAATGTCTGCTAGCTGCTTTTAGCTCTTTAGAAAGCTTTAATGTCTGCGAGGAACTGACTCCTGTCGTGTGCACATGACGAGATAGCTGAAGGCATCTTTGGCTAACTAAAGTGACCGAGTGCATCACTTCAGACCGGGATTTTATGGCCACCAGTGGTGCGTTAAAGCTGGTCAGTTAGCTAGCAAAAAGACTCTACTAAAATTGGCTGCGGGTTTTTATTCATTCTGGCTGAACGATGCGTTACAAGTTTAATTCACAGAACTGGGAGAGGTTGTTAGGATGTCTACTCTATCATACAGGATTATTTTAACTGCATTAGTCTGGTCTTTTTTCTGCTTTTGATTAGCTCCATTAAAGTTAGAAAATGTGTGAATTAATCAGACTATTGTAGCTGTGTGAAATTCGCAATAAATGCGTTTACTTATCTATTATATTCGCATTATTAAATACGGGTTTTCACTGGAGTCCGGTATGAATATTACAGGCAGAATGTAAAATTTGAGTTTATTATTGTCAATTCAAACAATTGTTGATTATTGGCCTGATCTTGAGCTGTGCATTCAGACATTCTTTAAAAAACAACCAAAAAACAACAATTTTTCACACCCTAGTGTACTTCTATTGCAGGCCGCACTCTTACTCATACCATAAACATACCATTCCATAAACTAGAGCTGCAACAATTTGTCAATTAATCAGTTAGGTCATCGAAAAAAATAAAATAGTTTTATCTTTTTTTAAAGCAAACATCAAAGTTTTCCTGTTTTCATACGTATTAAATGTAATAATGTGATGCTTTTTACATTACAAAGGGCATTTTTCACTATTTTCTGAAATTCTGTTGAGAAAATGATTCATTGAGAAAATATTAGGCAGATTGATCAATAAAATGACATAAGTTTTGCCTTTTACTGGTTGTAACGGCTGCATTACAGTAAAGCAATGTAGTTTTTTTTAACTTACCAGACTTTTCTAGCTGTTTTATTATTTACCTTTAATGTCCACATTACTGATGATTGTTTATCTAAATTCCAAGTGTACAGATTTTTTGTGAAAGCATATATTGAGGTTTTTGGTCGAGAATATCATAATATCGGATTTTCTGTCCATTGCCCAGCCCTATTGTGATTTCTTGTTATTTTAGCTTATTAAGCTGTATCTTTAGTAACATCCATGTGACCCCTCTGCTCTTTACCTGGACTCTGTCATCATGCTGTTGGTTTAACTCCTGGCACTTTGTGTTGAATTTGCATGCACTCTAGTTTTAACATGCAAAACAGGTGGTTTGGTGACTCTAAAATACAATGAGTTTTTCTCTTGTAGACGTGGCCAGGGCTTTCTCAACTCTTACCCCACGGCATAGTGAAAAGAATTCCTGTCCCTGAGACTAAATTATCTTTGGTATTTCTGTACTGCAATTTCTTCCAACTCATTGGGGGACATGTACGCTGATATCGACATCTTGGCTATTGTAAGTTATTATATTATTGTATACCTACTTAACACTATGTTCCTCAGCTTTCTAAACAATCTTGCTAATCTTTGTACACACTCTGTGGACTATTAGTTGTCCCTATTGATAACAAGTTGACATAACAAGGATTCTCCGGAGCCTTGCAGCTTCCTTGTTACTGCAGTCCTGTCGAGGCAGGAGACATGTAAAAATAAACCTGTGTGCTGGCAGTGGTCTTCTAGAGCGTCCCCTCCATACATCGTGTGTGTGTGTGTGTGTGTGTGGCTGCTGAAGCCGATAACGTTGATCTTTTTATAACATAAGCTTTGCCAGCACTCTTGCTCAGTGTTCCTTACAGTTCAGACCTCGAAGATCCTAAAAGTTACAGTTGGGGTTACAAGAAAGTAAAGATGGGGTGTGTAGCTGAGGGGGAGTGCAACCAGCAAAACACACCTCTGGAGACTGTTGGAGGAGAGTCAGTAGTCATTATTGTGGAATATCCTATATCCATATTGGCTTTACTAAGAAAGTGATGTAGATAATTTGCTCATTAGCCTCCGTAAAGGCTCCCGCATACGCAATTCAAACTTGTATTAGTATTTATACTATATATTTTTACAGTATAAATTCAAACTGCAGAAGTCGTGTTCTTCAAAACCAGGTCACTCGGTGACACCCCCTCCCCCCCCCACTGTCACACTGTTATTTTTAGGCGTTAAATAAATTATGTTTAATATTTAATCCTTGTCTCCTATATAAGTGCATTGTATTTTTTTTCCGTTTTCAATGATGTCGAGAAACACAGAGTACAAATACACAGAGTTAAACAAATTAAATAGGAGAACACTTCGTGAAAACAATTGCACACTGAGATCAAGTGGTTTGAGTTTATTGTCTTTAATTGTCCAGGGTTAGTGAGAGTAATAATTCCATGTCTTTGGTGCACAAAAACTAAAAGCAGATTTTCTTTGTTCAGAATAAATTGCCTTGAAGCATATGACAGTTAGTAGAGCAGGTTTGGTATTATCCAGTGGTCCAGCCTAGAGGTTATATACAGTATAGTGGTGGAAGGGATCTGTGGATGAGAAGATACAGCTGTTTATCCCACCTCTGTGCCAAAGAGGGAACCTTTTATGCAGAATGCAATGGGGAGTGTTATAGGGATCTCTGGTAATTAATCTGAGGGCAGAACGATAAACTGATTGTCGGAGTTTGAGAGTGGAAGCAGCAGCCTGACTGCTATCATCAGAATGTAGGATTAAAAGAAACACTCCCACAACTATACTTTTTTGATTCAAAGGAACGCGGGATATAACCTTAAGGGGCTTACGATCTTTACAGTGTCTCTATCCTTAGACCACCGATTCAGGCATGGAAAAATCCTTTAAAGAAAATAAAAAAAATGAAAAATTAAGGAAGAACAACAGAGGAGGGAACCCTATCACACAGAATAAACCAACATAATAAAATTACCCTATATACAATTGGGATGTGTGAAGAATACGTCTCCATCATTGTGCCTTATCTTTCCTGACACCACTCTGTTAAATCAAATCTTCTGAACCTCTTATTTTAATCTCAAACACACAATGGATAATCAGCGTTGCCATAGCAGTGCACAAACACAGTACGCTAGCAGGTGCGTATTAAAAGTTGAGTTTCTCGTGATGGGAATAAAAGGCAGATCCGAGGACTGTATGAGAACCACAGTTAGTTCTGTGGGGGATGGGATGGATTTTAAAAGTAACTAAAAAACAGAGGCATCTGCCCCCCACCCCCTTATCTTTCCCTCTATACCGCTTCAGGGTACTGCTGTGGCCAGGAATAACCCCATGTGCTCGGATCACATGCTGGGCTTGATTTACATCCACAGGCTCCAGGAACACGTTAGGAACACATCCTGGTCACAGGACGGAATGAATGTTGAATTGGCTCCTCAGGTAGTGAGTGGTGACACTGCTAATATCCTTTTATTTCTTTTCCATCTGTAAGTCCATGAGCTGCAGAGTGTAACACGTCTGGCTGTGAAAATGTATCAGGGAGGGGTAAAGCAGGTCAGATCGTGACATGACATTCTCGTCCTAGAACTCACTGTTCTTCCTTTGCGTTGTTATCTCCCATTGTCAGCTGTGCTTAATCATGTGCAGGCCTGTACTGTATACAGCGTCCAGATTAACACCCAGCAAGTACACATTGTCACTGTTAAACACAGTCTTTGACTGTTTGAAAATGTTGTTCCTATTTATCCACCAATCAGGGTGGTTCAGTATTTAGGCAGTAGATTGGCTGGCTGCTTCTCAAAGTGTTAGTATTTCTTCAAACTTAACAATTCAATCATGATTTCCTAAGACCACTCTATTTTATGCATAAATGTGCATGGTTCTACATAATAAATCATATTTAAATGTTATGTCTTCTTTAT
>NC_048423.1:6528510-6554822 GCF_013103735.1 Etheostoma cragini | reverse complement strand
AATATATATATATATATATATATATTATTGAATAGAGTAGTTTTTAATTTAACTGTCAAATCATATTTTAGATACTTTTTTGTTAATAAATGTAACCTATTGTGTTAAATAGACTTATGCATGGTCTCTTATCGGTCGCAGGTCCCTGAATGTCTAATTGTTTTAGCTACATTGAAAATGCATCTTGTCAGGTCATATTATTTGGTGCTCTCTTTTATTTAAGTGCATTATTTTGTAACTTGTCACCCAATTTGGTTATTGGGCCTCATGCAAGAACCAATCGTACAAATAGATTTCTTCATAAGTGGCACGTAGGATTGATGAAAGAGAATTTGTGGCATTCATCAATTTTACCAATCTTTTATTTTTTATGAACTTAGAGTTTAAATATGATACAGAAAACACTAAAACTTGATGGAAAATGAATATTCTGTTCACCACGTGGCTTGCTAATACCGCTGTACTTATACCACTATATTTGTTTCGTTTTTGTCTGCCAGCAGGACTTGGAAACTACTTGGTTGAAATTCTTTTTATTCTAAAGAGAGAATTTTTTTGAGAAGTAAACTTCTTGCCCGCAAACGGAGTTGAGCAGGTTATATAAATATATAATAATACATGGCAATTTTAGGTGCATAGGTTGAGCAAATGATGAAATCCCACAAACACACCTCCTCATGAAGAGGTGGCGGCATTCAGGCTGAAACAAGCAATTATGGACAAGTTTGTGTAATTTAAAAAAAAAGTTTGGGGAATTTGACGTATAACACAACAACACAAGAATACAAAACTGTTCTTTTATCAATCCCATTGACTGATTGATTTTCAAAGCTTTGGTTTTTTGGACTTGAAATGTGCCAAAAAAGGCAGGGTAGCTTGTAAGAGGGTTTGGAAACTACATTATTCCTTAACTACATGCCCTCTGTTGGAGAATGATGGCAGTTTTTGGCTTGACGTTTGAGACTGAGCTGCGGCTTGTTTTTCAATGTAGGAGTTTGGAGCAGCATGTCGTGACAGGACATGTTTCTGGGTGTAGGTACCAGAACATTACTTACATAATGTTGAATATATATAACCTTCCTTTGCTGACACATTTGTCAGCAAGTTTATCCTGAGGTGAGACCTTCACTTGAGATCTGAGTGCGTAGTGAGCAGGAGTCTCTAAGCAACAGCACAGAGCATTGCACACACTGACAGCGGCCAACGGTTTGTGTATGATGTTTGTTGCTACTCACCAAACTATTTACCCTTCCTTCCAGCATAGCCAAAAAGAGTTGCAGAGCCTCCATTAGGCCTCTTTGTGTTTTTGTTTGTCTCTCCTCATTGCTCTCTGTCTCTTCTCTGCAGGGCGGCAACAACGCAGGACACACCGTGGTGGTCGACTCGGTGGAGTACGACTTTCACCTCCTCCCCAGCGGCATCATCAACCCCAAGGTCACTGCTTTCATTGGTGTGTAATGCACACAGATTGAGAAACATTTTAAATTCCCACTCATTTGTGCAATCTACACACTCACCGAACAGACCATTACGCACAGACTCTCCGTCCAAGGCCATCTTTCCTCGCTGTTTTCTTGATGAATTGATCGACTCTTTTAGCCTGCTGCGCTCTTCATCGCCAGCAAGAACAGCCTCCATTTTGATGGCTGCTACAGTGAGTGTGATCAGCTTGACTCAGAGCCAGACTGCAGGCTACATCACATCCACTCAGCTGCAGTAACTTCATTAGCTAATGGTGTCTTACTTTTTCTTTCTGGCGTCCAACCACCTTGCCCCTCTATACTTTAACATCTGCAGCTGTATGATCTGTCAATTCTTAATCACATTTATGCTTTTTCTTTTTAAATATATGTCACATTAATGCCTCTGCTGGCTCGGACGCTCCGAAAGACTTTCAGCAAGGGCAGGGCTCCAGTGGTGGAATGTAACAAAGTGCAAATTAAGTACATTTTTCATGTATCTGTACTTAAGTAGAATCAATAGTACATGATTTTGACTTTTATTTCATTACATTTTGCAGCATTTATCTATAACTTTTACTCCACTACATTTATACAATGTTCCGTTACATTTTTGTTACATTTTTTGATCTGTTTCCCCCCCCCCCCGCCAAAACGTCTTCCTTCCTTATTTTCCTAGCCATTGACACTATCCTGTTGAGCTTGTTCTTGAGTTTGCAGCGTAAATGGCTCCGGGCATTTCTGCACACTCGATAATCTCTAGGACCCTCCCCCTCCACACATTATCCACTTACGTGGCCATTCCTTATACTTCTCACACTCATTTGCCTGCCATTGACTAGCCACATCCACGTTTCACGTGTAAAAAAGAAGAAAATTAAAGGCAAATTTACTGGTCGCAGATGTGCGTGTACTGGATGTGGCACACTCAAATTTTGGTTGCAAAATGCAACCATTTGGTTACAGTCTGGAGCCCTGGCGTACAGTTAAACATGTTTCAACAATTACACAAAAAACAGACGAACATGGAGAATTTATTAATAATATTATTGTATCATAATATAATTGGTTCATCGTCTCAGAGTGGAAACATGTTGCTGTTTATTACATGGTCATGGCTTTTTTTAGCCTTTTTTCACATCTCTTACATTTAATTTGGTGATAAGTAATTACCTTGCCTTCTCCAGTTAATGCAACCCAATTAAAAAAATAATTAGTACCAGCTGTTATACTGAATACTCTTGTGAACATGCATCGTTTAGGCCAGCTCTGCCTGACAGGTCACATCCCTTAACATCAGAGTTAGGCTGTCGGTACAGACCCGCGGCTGCCTCACAATGACAGACATGAACTTATAATTAGACTTTGCCTTTAGATTGTGCATCAACAATCATGTACTGTACATTAACTGTAAGTAACATTGTGCATGATGCAGTGGTGGAATTGAACAAAACGATGATGTATAATTTTGGATTAAGCTAACTGCTGCAAAGTAGCTCCACCTTTACCAGCCTAACATTAGTGATGCTCAAACAATAATGCATCAACAATTATAATCCAGTGATTTAATACATATTCTCCTGAAATGGGCCATTCCGCATAATGAGTATTTTAACATGTGGCTCTTATAGCCAATTTTTAAAGGACTCTTACTTGTAACATGTTTACTTTAATATTGATACTTTCATTTAATTATAAAGAAACTTGTGAAGAAAGTACTTCTTCCACTACAGACTTGTCTTCTTTTAAAATGTGTTTTAGGGAAAATCACTCTTCAGTAAAATTGTTTTCAACTCCTGGATTTTTATATATGACCCTTGAGGAGAGTTGACTTGTACATCATTTTTAGTGGATACATGCTACAGGCCCAAGGTCATTCATCATGGATTTATATGAAGCAGGTGTCTCTTTGCACACAACCATCAAACTTCTGTTATGACTGTAAATTGGAACAGCAACTAACTTATTTTCCCCCTCAGGTAACGGTGTTGTTATTCACCTGCCAGGCCTGTTTGAAGAGGCAGAAAAGAATGAAAGCAAAGGAAAAGGTGAGTAGTTTTTAGAGGCGTACAGTAACAGAACAAGACTGTGCTTTAATGTGTGTAGACTCAAAGTATGTGTATGTGTGTCTGTGTGTAGGTCTAAAAGACTGGGAGAAAAGGTTGATCATCTCAGACAGAGCACATATTGGTAAGTCCTCTCTGTGTTGTAATGTTTATATGTATGCATGCAAAGATGAGTGCGTGTTTTGGGATGTGTGAGCCCAGCTTTCTCTGAGGTGTGTGAGAGTGTGTGTCACCTCTCTCCCTCCTCTGCAGTGTTTGACTTCCACCAAGCAGTTGATGGTGTTCAGGAACAGCAGAGACAAGAGCAAGCAGGCAAGAAGTAAGAAACCTGTTGCTTTTAAAATGGACACACACACACACACACACACACACACACACACACACACACACACACACACACACACACACACACACACAGAGAGAAAGATCAGATCTGTGGTCCCATTTTTGGCTTATTTTCCTGGATTTATTTGTAATCTCTGCCAACACGCAGATGAAATTCCAAGGACATCCATACACCTTTTAAAATATTTTGTTTTTCTCTCTTGTGAATTATAGTGAGGTCCATGCCATGCCATCTGGCGGATTTTGGAGCTTAATCAATATTGTTGACACAGGGTCTTGATATTGTTCCAGCAAGTACAGCAAGTAGTGTCAGCCATACTCTAGTTTGCACTCAAAACTTAAAAAACAGTCATAATCAATATTTTTATCAAATAAAGTGTCAAATGACATTGTCAAAAAGGGTCCCTTGGGGTGATGAACCTTTTAAGCAAATTATTTCCTAGATCTGCAGCTCCTCTAGCCTTTGCTGAGCTTTATAGAGAGTTTCACCAGCCGTGTTGCCCACAATCCTACTGTTTTGGTTCACTCTTACCGCTCACAGCAGGCAGAGGTTTTCAGTGAAAACGCTCTAAATGAACAGCAGGCAGACACAGTTGGGGACTAGCTGGTGAACATATTGGATCATTTAGCAGCTAAAGAGCCAAATATATCCCATAGGAGTTATTATAGACCAAAATCACAAGTATTTGACATTTTTGCCTGGTGGCCAGAAACACAGCTCCAAATGAATGCTAAAGTTGCTTTGCACATAACTCCTAGATGTGTTAAACATACAACATATTCGCCATATCAATTGGTGATATGTTGTGTTCACCGCTTGTTTCTGCTGTCACCAGTTATTGCTGGTTTATGAATGGTCTTTAAAGAATGGTCTATGGCCATTGATCTATCTGAATTGATCCCCTTATATACATTTATTTTAAGATCTTAATTAGGATGGCACGAAAATCAACATTTCCTTCCATCTTCGTAGGGGCAGAAATATCTTTCCAAACTGACACATTGTTGAACACATGCATATGATCTCAACGCTGCTCTGCCTGGAGGCGTCCTACCAGAGCTCAGACCAGAGTGCCTTAATGGCACGGCCATTATAAGCATTCAGTTGATTGCTATGACAGGCTGGTGGGTTTCCAGGATCTCTGTGAACACTGCTGCTGGAACTCAAAGCAGCATGAAATCACAGAGTCTGATCAGAAGCCATAATTTAACCTTAACTTGCTCAGAACCAGAAACACAATGTGGAGAAGTGCAGTCCTGTAGTTTCACTAAGATACTAAAAACATACAGCTCAATCTTAAAGAAAATGTTTGGTCCCAGTTAAAGAACAATTGGAATCAACTCATGTTAGTATCTATAGAAACATCTACACAAACAAAAACAGGTGTCAAATTTCTTTAGCTATTAACAACCGGACATAGTAGCTTCAATCTTTGCCCTAAGATCATACACTGTAAATACATTTTTTTCTTTACATGTGTGCGGATGTTTTCTGTGATCTTTGCTACAACAGTACAATGCCATGTAAAATATCATACTAATGTATCAGTCACAGCAGCCAAGAACTTTTACAATATATACTTCAAGTATATTTTATTAAGTAAACCTAGTTTACCCAATTAACCTTATGAATGGACTAACTTCTAATGGACTAAGTAAAATGTGATTTATGGATGGCCTTCTACAGATAAAATCACAAAGTGCTTTACAGGGGCAAAAAAAGACATACAAGTAAACAATGCATAATAAAAACACAAACAATTAAAGCTGCAAGCAGCGTTGGACGGGCACTTGTGCCTCAGTGCATGTTTGTGTTACTGGTGGACGCTGCTCCTTACGACCATGCATTAGTGCGCCACTTAGGCACAGCGACTTGTCACCAACGAAAAGGGAACTCCCTGCTTAGTTCAGGTACTCAGGCTCTGGTTCTTCTCTGTTAAGATTTTCTCTTTTTCCTGCAGATCATGAACTTCTGCCCACAAATTACCGTACCCTGCCTGCAGTTTGTTTGTGTAAGATTCAAGCCCGGCCTATTTATCAGTTCATCACCATCACAAATGGGCTTATTCTGCTTGTGGAATGTTCTCTCTTTCCTCATGCACTGTTACCAATAGGTTTATGATCTTTGTCTGCACTGTCCTATCATTGTGTTCAAGTTGAGCCAATCTATTATTAGCTCATCTTTGACTTGCTAAGCCTCCTTTAAACGAGGCTTAAGGGAATTCCCTTCAGATCTATCACTGCTTGTTCCTCAGTCCTGACATTAGGTAAAGCCAGCCCCCGAGGCTTCTCAGGCACAGGAGACAGGATTTCTCAATCTCTGGACAGCACTGAGCAGTGTGGAAAAGATCTTGAGATATCTTGTTACTCTTCCTAACTGATTGCTAAATAAAACGAGTGACAGAAACAGTTAGTGTTGACCATATTGTACATTGCTGAGCATCCTACATTCCTGGCATAATCCATACATTTGGTTACATGTACTCTACATCCGTGTGTACATGTACTCTTTTTATGATATTGCCTAAAAACCATGATCACATGAGACAAACTGGTTCTAGAGGGAAGCATACTTTAGGTCATGTATTTGTATGGCTTACATTGAAACAAACACAATCTTGCTCTTATGTTTTGGGTAATCTGTGTTAGGTTACCACAACAGAAAATACTTGCGTAATGTAACACTGTCAAGTACTTGGAAACGGGTGATGGTTTGGCCCGCCCCCCTATGATTAAACCACGCCACCTTTTATTGCTGGTGACATGTTTAAGGTAGAGTCTTTTGTGAGGTATCAAGGAACTCAGCAGAGACTTCCTTTGTTATTGTTAAAGGGTTGCCCCGACCCCTATGCTTTGGCAACACCCCTTTCAAGCTAATGTAGTATATGACATAGTCTTGTGTGAGGTATCATTGACTCAGCAGGGAGTTCCCTTTTTGTCTGAGTGCGGCCCTAATGCACGGTTGCAAGGAGTGTTGTCCGCCAGTAACCCTGATGCATGCAGAGCAGCGAGGGCCCGTCCAACGCTGTAATTTTTAAAAGAATCCACAGAAACAGCAGACCGTAGTGTGGAAGCACAGCATTCTAAGTTTAGGTGCTACGGATTACTTAGTGGATTGAAGCACTTTTTCTACGCTTTTCACTGATGCGCTAATTGCTGCTACATCGGTTGTTGCTGATGATGAAACTTAACTATGGAGGATTTTACACTATTTCTATTCTGTAGTTTGCATTTGCAATCAGTGGTTCCCAAACTTTTGGGTCTGAGGTACCGCCCCAGCCCTATCTGATGAACTCGCATACTCAATCATCGATTCCCAACGCAGGTTCCAAATGTATAACGTGTAATATTTAGGTTGGTTGGAATGTTTCTACTGCTTATCTTAATTTATTCATTTCTTGATTACTTACTAATTATTTGAACAGTTGGAACTTCTGTGCTCACTTGCTAACTAGTTTTCATACACTCATGCATACAGCTGCTACATGTAGTTTGCAGGTGTCACAGCAAGCGAGCATTAGGGCTGCACGATTTATGGCCAAAATGATAATCACAATTAATTACCACGATTATTTGTTGATTTTAACCAAAACAAATTTTTATTGTCACATAGCCTATTTATAACTGCTTTTACATCCAAACTGTTCTACATTCCTCTTGTGCTGAGGTTGTATGTTGTACATGCAGTACATATAGCTGCAACAAATGTAAATGAAAATTAAAGAAACAATAACTGATGAAAAGAGCTAGGGAGAGAGAGGGAGTGCAATGGACGTATGCTAGGCCTAGTCACAGTGTGACGGCTGACTCGTTATGAATGGGTCCAGCACAGGTTGAATGGCGGGTAAGCGGAGTTACACACATTGTGTCTATGAAATGTCTGTATCATCACTGCGCTGCATTTTTATGAACTATGGTATTCTGGCGATGGGTTACATCTCTCGCCCAGGTCCAGCCTTCCGTCTTACACGCTATTACTGAAGTTAGTTGCAATCAATAACTTCTTCTGTGTTTTTCATCGTGGCCGCCGCAATAGCAGAGTTACCAACGGAAACATGTGTACAAATTCAGGTTTGCCTCTCACGCTTAACAATATACAGCTGTTAACAATTAAAATTGTAGACAAAAGTCAGAAGCGTGGACCGTCGCTGTGGCTGCTGTGTCCCTGTTAATGGGGAGCCTGTGTGAATTAATGGGGTCGGGGCAACGCAGAGAGTAAGAAGAGAGAGCCAAACACAGGCACGTCTTTACAGAAGAAATGGGTCTTGTAACACAAAATTAAACCAAAAATAATATATACAACATTGTTTTGTTTGTGGAGGGGCAACGGATGCAAGAACATTGGGTGCACCGGTGCAACTTAGGAAAAATGTTAGTCGCACCCTAGAGCCCTGTGAGCTAACAGACACTAACTAGCCCTGGTCACTTCTGTTGTCTGAAAAACAACACAGATGGGACAAAATGTTGCGTTTACTAGTAAACTGGTAAACCTTGAGACCGACGTATAACCGACTGCTATCTGTTGTGGGATTTTCCTCACGTTACTCCGTCCTCCGTGACTGTCTACATCTAGAAACTAAGTTGCGCGGTGCAGGGAACAACTCTGACTCGCACATGATCAGAAAGTGGTTTACAGAGCAGTAGTTTGGCTTTGCAAAGAAAACCTAAGCGCTCTATAAACGGAATGATCGCTCGATTACGCAAAATGGATTGTGGGAAGCAAAAACTGTGATTGGGATTAACATTCAATTAATTGGGCGGCCCTTGCGAGCATGTTACAGTATCCTTTAATCGAATCATTATTTTTTTATTTAAGTTACTTTACAAATGTTCCTCGTACCTCCGGGGTCACAAGTATCCCTGTTTGGGAATCATTCCAATAGATAATCAGCACTGTACTGTTAAATAAGGTTCTAGAATATAGAATAACATTCTATAATTTGCACCCATAAATTCAATAAGATTCAATCAGACGTGGCAGGTCTAATGTCTACTATAGATTCTGCATGTTTAATCTTTATCTTTTTATCTAGGGTTGATTGACGCTAATCAGTTTGTCCGGGATTTGCTACAGGGTTGTGCAACGATTAGAATTTACCATTTACTGTACGGGAATCTCACATTGCCTCAAAACAGACTGACAAGTGTTACCGCGGGTTACTTGATTGGCCACTTCAAAGTGTGTGTGTGTGTGTGGCTTAAGACTCACTGAGTTCCCTCTCATAACTTGGTCTGGAGTTTCACAATGATTTTGATGAATGACATAAAGAAAAAGGTATATTGACGAATGAGATCACATACTAATGCTATTTTAATCCCCCCCCCCCCCCTCCTCCTCTCTCGGTCCTGCCCAGCCTCGGGACAACAAAGAAGGGGATTGGTCCAGTGTACTCAGCCAAGGCAGCACGTAGCGGTCTCAGGATATGTGACCTGTTGGCTGACTTCACCCAGTTCTCTGAAAGGTCTGTCTATAGTATAGATATATATCTCTGTCTTGAGTTTTGATGTAATCTGTATCTACGTACATCTGCTCAGTGTGTCAACAACAATGTTCTAACAATGCAACAAATTCCTTTCCCTCGCTGAAAGTTTTCCCTCAACCAAGGAACTCAAGAAACTTTACCTGCATTTCACCCACACGTGCTTAGCTTCAGTTTGTTGACTGTTACAATCAGAAGCACTTTTCCAGGAACTAAATAAACTTACTTTAGAAAGTTGGCACGCCAGTAATTACTTTATCTTTACCTTGACAATCACAAGGTAGACAGTAGAAATAATGTCTTTAAGTTTGTTAGTAATGCTTGCATGTATTTCATTGGCCGGATGATGTCAGTTTGCGATCCAGCAAAAGTTGAGGCATGTTCAACTTTTTTTTATTGAGTCTTTGGCACCCCCGCTGCATCACCAGACCGGCCTCCTTTAAATGATCCAGAAGGCTGTGTGTTTTAAGCAGGGCTGAACGTGGCCTAAATGTGGTTCTGCAATTTACTTCCTGCTCCCACACCAAGGAAAATGGCTGCTCCAGGGACAATGCTTTGTGATAGCCTAGGAACTATTTGGGGTGGAACTTAACTGACTAGTAAAACCAAACACCACTTATTGTGTAGAACTAAAAAAAAAACAGCTTCTTCTCTAAATGCCTTGGTTTGCATGATCGTTAAAGTTCTCCGGACACACAAATGCACAAGACTTTAGTTCCTTCTCCTGAGTTCCTGGGATGGTTTATAAGGGGCAATGAATCTTTAATGCACAATAGAAATCACATGTTATGTTGTTTATGAGCCTCCTGTGTTTCTAATCTCATTGCAACATAATGTAGTATCATACTAGCCCAGTTGGAAATTCATGGCAAATGATTAATGTTGTTGTTACAGGTATAAAGCTTTGGCGCAGCAGTACAAGAATATGTACCCCACTCTGGAGATTGACATAGAGGGAGAGCTGATCAAATTAAAGGTAATCTTAAAGAATTAAAAAATTCTAGAAACGTAAATGATCCTTATTGCAGTAAGGTTTAGTTCTGTTTTTTGTTTTGTTTTTAAGAACTATGTGAAGCGGATTAAACACATGGTGAGAGATGGGGTGCACTACATGTACGAGGCTCTTCATGGCCCTCCTAAGAAGATCCTGGTGGAAGGAGCCAACGCAGCACTGCTGGACATCGACTTTGGTGAGTACGTCACCATGTATGCATGTGTGAGAGTGCATGTGCACCACAATAAAGCACGCCTTACTCTTAACTTTGGCTGGTTTTCAATAGGATAACTGGAAAATATACCAATGTTTTTGTGCTAAACTTTTTCTCTGAGATTTTTCTTTTTTTTTCTAATTGCCAAGTGCTGATCAGTGCATCTACTGAGATCCAGTGATGTTGCTCTGATTTAATACTAAGCTTTGTGATGCTCTTTACAAAAGTCTGCTCGGAGCTCAGACTAGGGATGATGGTAAGTTTACCAACTGCTACCAACGTGCTCTGGTATCCAGGCTTGACGTGCACGTTCACAGTTCATCCATTTAATGCCACCTGACTGTGCATGAGCACAAAGGCATCCTGTGTCAGCAGTCAGTAGTCATTCAGTCGATGAGAATCACAGAGTAATCATTAAATCCAAAAATACTCTGAAAAGGTTGATGAAAGTATGGCAGTTGTGTTGTTCAGATAATGACACCATAGACTCAACACACTAATCTTCTAGGTATGTCTATGTCACTGTCTGAAGCAAAGCAGACGTGATTATTAAAAGCAGTGACGGAAACAAGCCGATTAAATTACAGTTGAGGTTCAATGCTTGTTATTATCAAAACACCATGCACAAAATAACTCTTGTGTTATCAGGGCATAGTGTCCTGCCCACAGAAAGGCAAACAACATCTCTGAGACAGGATTTAGAAATTGTGGCAAATGTCACCGTAGCATCAACCCTCAACTTTATCTCTATCATTTTACATTACGCTTACAGTGACGGGAAAAAAAGTATTTGATCTCCTGCCGATTTTGTACATTTGCCCACTGACAAAGAAATTATCAGTCTATAATTTTAATGGTAGATTTATTAGAACAGTGAGAGACAGAATAACACCAAAAAAATCCAGAAAAACGCATGTCAAAAATGTTATAAATTAATTAGAATTTTGATGAGGGAAACATGTCTTTCTTGCCATGCTGGAATAACCACCCTCGACCCATTTCCAATGCCCTGGCTGAGGGAAGGTTGTTCTCACCAATATTATAGATTGATCATTTCGTTGTCTGTGGGCATGTGTACACAATCAGCAGGATATCAAATACTTTTTTCCCTCACTGTATGTGTTTGCAAAACTCTTAACAAGACTTGTTTGGAATACAGTATGTGGGAGCAGGTAGGGCAGTGATTAGCAAGAAGAGAAGTTTGACAGGACAAATGACTGCTGATGGACACACTAGCAGGTGAACCTGTTCTTCTGTGAAAACACAGTGGGCAGCATGTGGTCAGCTTCCAGCATCAAGACGTGGAAATTCATTCCTTGTTTGCTTTTATGAAAGTAGTTGAAACACAATTTTTTGAAACACAACCTTTTTTGAATATCGGTGTCAGTCTGTAAATGGTTATTACTTTAGGTACATCTTCTGGTACGGTTAGACTGAAGACAGACAAATTAAAGTGTCAGATGTGCAATGGTTCTTTCTTTTCTGGCAGCTAAATTATCAAGAGGAAAGTAACATTACATTTAGCTGACACTTTTATACAAAGTGACATGCAATTGCTATATAAGTCAGAAATAGACAGAACTAGGGACACATTGGTTGATGTGTCACACTGGGAATCAAACCCAGATCTCCCACACTAAAGGTATGTTTCATATCCACTGCGCCATTACTACCCTGTTAGTAAGTCTCAAGCTAGTCTTTCTTTGCCAGACCTTCCTCCACAGCATTGTGGAGGAGGGTCTGGCCAGTCCGCATTGCATTCTGGGATGGGAGAATTTTCGCAGACAACGGAGCAATCCCGGAAGTGGAATGTTGTGGATATAGACTAGCCTCAAGCCAAACTCGCACAGCATTGAAGAACATTTCCCTTGTTTTTGTGAGTTTTCTGGTTTTGTCATTGACCACTGAGCATTTCTAAAGGTATTTGTCCAGTGAGGTGTGGTGTCTAGTGATTTGAAGAAGGAAAAAGTCAGCCAACTGTACTGGAATAGGTGGTAAAACAAACCTATTCCCTGTGTAAAACACAGTGTCATGCCCACACCACTGTCGGTGATGTAGAGGAACAATTCAATGTATTTGAAGATGAATAAATCAAGAGGATAATAAAACATGCTGTCGTTAAAATGGACGGGCTGCCTTTCTCCAGCCCTGGGGTTTAAATTTGTGCACTGCGAGAGGGTTGACAGGGATGTTGAGGGGAGGGGCACAGTTGTCTCGACTTTGTCGAAACAGTGTCAGACTTTGGTAACCCCTGCTCTACACAAATCTTTCCACTTTTTTTTGTTGTTGCATTGTTCTACTTGTATCTGCAGTATAAATGAAAAGTTTGATCACTCTTCACTCGTGGTGTCTTTGCAGGGACATACCCGTTTGTGACATCGTCCAACTGCACGGTGGGCGGGGTGTGTACGGGTCTTGGCATGCCGCCTCAGAACGTTGGGGAGGTTTATGGGGTCGTCAAGGCCTACACCACCAGAGTCGGCATCGGAGCTTTCCCCTCAGAGCAGAGCAACGTAAGATCACACACACACGAACACGCACACGCACACGCACACAGTAACTCATACCACAGATCCATAATGAAATTTGACATAAATCCTTTATATCCTGTTTTTAATAAGGATAAAATTACTTTTTGCTACAAAGATGTACATAATTATACAGACAAAGCAGTGGGTTTACATCTAGGTTTAAATTTCCACAACTTTCAACTTGGGTCAATTAAACCAGCAGAGTATGTTGTAACACTAGTTAAATGAGAAACAAAGAACATTTGTGAAAAATTGTTCACCTACATGTCATACCGTTAACAGCTTCATGCATTATTCGCCAGGGTCAAAACATGGTTAATGACCAGATATGCACAGTATAAAGCAGAAGAGTAGCTTTGTTTTCGAACAACACCACCCAAAGGAGGTTTCGCTAAACTGCCACCAACCAGATGTCGGAAACTTTATTTGTTAAGGTCAATACTGTAAATCGGTCTGTGACACCTGTTCATGTCAAAAACGTATGCCCGATTGTTAATGCCTGTGCACGGAAGACCATTACTCAAGTCATGTCATAGGAGGTCCCTAAAACATCTACAAATAGAAATTTGTGAGAATCAAAGATCTAAAACTGATGGCCTGCCTGCACTCATCTTGTTGTCTTTAGGAGATTGGAGAGCTACTTCAGACTCGGGGGAAGGAGGTGGGCGTGACCACAGGCAGGAAGAGGAGATGTGGTTGGCTGGATCTGGTGCTTATCAAATATGCACACATGATTAATGGCTTCACTGCGTAAGTTTATTGTGCAAATGTGTTTGTATTCATTTGGGTAGTTGTGTAGTATGGGTGTACCCAAGGTTCTATTTTATATAGGCTTCGCCCTCTGAGGGCTACTCTACTGGGGTCTTTCCCTAAACGCATGCGCAGTTGTGAAGATTTCTTTCCCGCCCTTGGGTCCAGCACGGGCTTCAACTACTACCTCAGATACTGTATATAAACAGAGCGGACCTGTTCCTGAGCTCCCACTTTTTCTTCAAGCTAGCAGAATAAAGACCAGCTTGACTTCCATTGTTGTGCGCCTCTGCCCCAACTGCCGGACCAGCTACATCCTGCAGCCAGACATCCATCCTTGCTGCAAGACCTTCCTCGGCACCACTCACGCTGGCCTGGCTCTCACCCCCCCAACACCTCCTGCCAGTTTTGCGCCCACCGGCCATCTAAAGAGCTTACCTGGCGGGTGAAAGTATTTCTGCTTTGTTAGGTTAGCGGGGAAGGGGATAGCAGCTGGGCTGAGCAGCTAGCAGTTTGTGGGGACAGTCGTTCCCCACACAAATTACACACCAGCCCGCCGCTGCATGCAGAGCCCCGCCACTCTCTCACTATGCAGACAAGGGGGATAAGAGAAACATTAACCCGCTGAACACTCCCGCCCCACATGGCAGCGATCGGCCACTGCCCTTTTGACAGTGCTCTGCCATGGGCTGGGTGACACGATTACTTGGAGACAACTGTGTCATCTCAAGCTGAGTCAGACGCCATGACGTTGGAGCTAGAGGAGCTACTGACAAAGGAGCTATTTCCCATGTCTCTCCAGGGGAGGAGAACAAGGGATTTCACTCCTGTTATTATATTATAGAGGATTACAACCCTTTTGGATATATTCATAAGAAATCTTTGGTTATAAGTTGGTGAGCAAGGAGACTTGTGTGTTCAGAAAGAAGCTCTGCTGTCCTCTAACCTTCCTGTCCCCTTTGTCCCTGCAGTTTAGCACTCACCAAACTGGACATACTTGACGTGTTTGCAGAGATCAAAGTGGGCGTATCGTACAAAGTCGACAACCAAACTATAGCTTACTTTCCAGGTGAGCCATTCAGCCTATACTGTTATTTATGGAGAGCTTCATGTCAAGGCAGAAACATATTGATCTGTTTGATTGCGGTCTCCTGTAAAGCTAATGGTGTGATATTACCCCCTCCCCAACCCCTGCTCACACTGATTGTGTGACAGCCAATCAGGAGGTGTTGCAGCATGTGGAGGTCCAGTATGAGACGCTGCCGGGGTGGAACAGCGACACCTCGGCTGTGAGAAGCTTTGAGGAGCTGCCTGAGAACGCCCAGAAATATGTCCACTTCATTGAGGGGCATGTTGGAGTGCCTGGTACGATTGTGTACATACACACACACACACACACACACACACACACAAACAGTAATTGATACACCAAATGCATAGAAAAGTATTACATTGATAGACTACATGATTTTAAATGTCTTACCTGATCAAAATACAACTAAATTAAACTTACCTCCCCAAACAAGGAAGCCATGCAAAATAAGGTTAAGGGAAGGGGAGAAATCTGGTGACTGACCTGCTGCATATACACGTGGATTACTTGTTTAACCTGTTTTTGAGTGCCCTGTACACGTACGGCTTGACACACATACCCGAGACCTGGGGGCAATACAGCAGGACCCACTTAACTCCTACCTCTGCTTCTCTGTTTCCTCAGTCAAGTGGATTGGAGTGGGCAAGTCCCGGGAGTCCATGATCCAGCTGTTCTAAACAAAAGGAGGACAAACACGAGCAACACACACACACACACACACACAGACTCTGACCGACAGACACATGATCATCATGTCTGCCCTTAATGCTTTACCTCTGAATCAGCAGACTGTCCCATGTTACAGGCTGGACCTCTCTGGATCAGACTCTCATCCAACTGATCTCCATGAACGAATGGTTTCCCAGCTTCTCCATCTGGACTTTTAACAGTTTTATGTATGACAGCTCCACGGCAAAGTCCCTCTTTTAATTTGTCCCTGTTTGTATTTTAATCGTTTATTCCAGACATACAACACACTTGGCAACACCAACTGTCATCAGGTCTAAGATGACACGAGTTAGGGACTCATCACACACGTGATCACTCCCCGGATGAACTGTTCACAGATGTTTGCTTTGTCAAACTTTTGTTCAAGTGTATTTTTGTTAATCTATGCTCTGTTTAAATGTGCCGTGCCATTCTGGTGTAAATCAGTTTTAACCTCTGCACTTTAGATGCTTTGGACTGTATCTACCTTTATGTTTTATTCTGCCAGGTGTACACCACCTCCTGACTTTATAAAGGGATCCTTTTAATATTTTTAACATGTCTTTTTGTGTTTGTTCTCATATTGCCTTGTCATTCTACCAAAACATTTGCTGTTAAATTTGTTGAAGCTACCAACTACTTCCACTAAAAGCATCCCATACTGTGTTTTTCACTATAACTTTGGCAGTTGAGTGTTCCATGAACCAGTACAGAGACTATAACTAGTGTAACTATCCCTTTTTTCAAATGGAAATCAATTCAGTAGGGCAGCATATTTCCACTCACATTCTTGTAATTGTTTATCTTATTATCATTGATTTTCTTGGCACTTAGTATAATGCTGTGTTTAAATTTAGAGGAAGGAAATTGGTAACAACTTTTGCACAAAGAAACATGTAAATATGGATTCATAAATGCTGTATGAGACAGTTGTTCATCTTTGTCCTTTTTGTATTTGTCCACTCCTCTGCCATTGTTATAACACACTTCTTTAAAATCAGAAAAATAAGGCTTGAATAGAAAGTTGTGGGTTGCATTTTGCCTTCAGAAAGAAAAGCTGGTACTTCTGTTTCACCAATTCAATGGCACCATCCAAGTAAGCCATTTAGCGCTACCTGCTGGTAAAAATTGTATTGTGTCTTATGCTGCATTCCAGCAATGTCAGCAAAATGGAAGAACAAGAAAATCTCCCATGACTCTGACTTGGGAGCGTTCTCTTCATGTACATCATTTAAATAGCCTTAATAAGCTGTTTTTTCTATGTTACGTACTTGTAGGAGTTTGTTCACAAGTGAATCCAGATACATGTAAACTGTGTAGCTCCCTTTTAAATTGTATAAGTTGTTATTGTTTTTATATTTAGAAGTGCCAAGCTATTGTGGCTTTCCAGCCATTTTGCTACAGGTTGATGGTGATATCCAACTTGGAATTATGACAATCCTTGCTGGTAATTATGTTTTTTGTTTGCTTGTGTTTTACATTGAATTACCAGAGGCCACAATGTCCTGACTTTAAGTCTATTGTTTGGTGCCAGGCTTCTAAAATTTAATCATGAATCATATGAATGTGGCATTAGATCCAACTTTAGAAAGCTCCTCCCAAGCCACAGAAGACAATAGGCTGTTCACATGCTCATTATGATTAGTAAACTAATCTTTGTGTAACATTTTAGCATGCTCCTTTAATAAACAGCTTGTTAGACGGGAGGAGGAGAACCAAAAAGCAAACAACTCTCAGTAAAGCTGAACACGCTTTGGTGGAAGAAAAGAAAACTGCTCTTTCATAGAAACACAGCTGACATACCAAGTTTACTTTTTTTTTTTTTTTTAAACAAACTGTATTTTGAAAAACCCCAACAGATTATTAACATATTCTAACATAACATTTTTACATTAGAATTATTTGCAGATGTGATTGCATGTGTTACTGATTTTATGTCAGATATTAGAAACAACATGTTTTGCAGTGGCAGCAAGACAGTTGCACATTACACATTTAATTTAACGTTTAATTCCACAACACAACTAAGTATAACATGACATCAATGGGTTTCATGGCAGCAGTTTTGCATTCAGTATTTTGAAAGAAGCAATGAGTCATCATGTCAATTCTGCTGGGAAGCATTTAGTCCGATTATTGATATGTAACTTTGGTATAAAGCTCAGTCTGAAAAAAGATTCTCAGGACATTGATTACAAATGTAATTACTCTTTATGCTACTTTTGTCTTGTTTGTAACTGCTGAAACCAGTGGAGCAAAACCTTGAAAACCTTGAAAAAAACATGTTTAATCTCAAAAATCTTAATTTTGAGATGGTGTTTTCTAAATTCTGAACAATGGTTTTGCAAAGCAGCTCCTATTGATAAAGAAAGTAAGTCACTCTCATTATGTACTGATTCATTGACACCCGGTTGCTGCTGTCTGCCTCCTTACTGGGGGTTAAAAGGGAAAGCGTTACCAGGGTCATTCAGTTATTTAAAAAAAAAGTGTGTTAGTTTGAATCTGTGACCCTGTATCTCCTTGTTTCAGCAGTAATGTATTTGTTCTCTTTGCTGTTATAATGAACATTTACCCCTTTACATGCTCACACTGCCAACTTTTTACTGAATTCTCTTTCACAACATGAACATCTGCGGGGTCCATTTCTGTCTTTCTTTCCTTTTCTTTTTTCTTTTGAACATGTCCTTCCTTCACTCACTGTCTAGCCCGTTGACTTTTTCAGTGCAAACGTCTGCCTTGACATCTGGTTAAGACTTAATGAATGTTTTAAGCTACCTACGCACATGACACAAAGTAAACCCCTCAACACATAAACCCCCTTTACATGCAGTTTTCTCACAACATTTTCAGGTTGTAAAAAATAATATTTCCCAGAAATGTAACCTCCCATATTTGTCGTCTTTGGAAACTTTGGGGTCTCCGTTAGAATTTAAAATAAAGTTTCATGGGTCTGAACAATGTAATTTGTTGTAATTTATGAATGTGTAATTATTGTAATTGGAGTTTGCATAATCAGTGGTGTTTAGCAATTAAAACACATTAGCTGATGAAACAGGTCAGTATGTCATGGTTGGTTACATTTGACCCTGATAACACACAGCATCTTCAAATTATTTCTTTTTTGATAATTGACCTTTTCACAGCAGATGTTTTTGACTTGAAAAGCCCAGGTGTTACTCATACTGTAATTAATGACTTCATTCTAGTCAAGCGGTCCGGTCATAACAACGCAGCCATCATTCAGTTTATAATTTACACCTGCTGTATTATTTCAAATTGTCATAACCAAAAGTTTATTGAGCTCTGTGCTTTCACACCAAAAAGGTCAAATGTTGTAACGCATTCAACTCATTTCATTTTACTTATAGTAAGTTGAGCTGTTTTAAAACGGCATCAATCATACATGTCTGCTCTAGTATAAACAGTATGTTTGTCTCAGGAAGAGCAAGAGAGATGTTAAGACAAGACTGGAAGCGTGAAATGCCATTAACTTGGATTATGCCTACAATTTATCATTGTTTTTGTGGGCATTTTAGCCTTTAAAAGACAGGACAGCTGTAGACGGGAAAAGGGGGAGAGAGAAGGGGAAGACATGCAGCTGAAGGTCGGACTTGAACCCTAAGCCGCTGCGCTGAGGACTAAGCCTCTGTACATGGGCGCCTGTTTTACCAGGTGAGCTTCCCAGGCGCCTGGAATAGCCTACATTTGACAGATGGGTTAAGGAAATCGCTTCATTTTTTTGTCAAATTTGAGGGCAGATTTAATTCCATTTGGCCCACAAACAAAATCTGTGGTCAACTGTATGTTTGAAGCTATAATTTATATTTGGCCTCATGGCTCCAATAAATGAGGCCTGTTTACTCCTCAACTATGATTTATAAATACATACTGAATGAAAACTGAGTTTGCGATTTTTTAAAGATCATACTGTTCGTAGGCTACAATAGTGCAACATCACTCACAATAAACTCCCCAAAAATGGAAGGAAGCAGTCCAGTGTAGAAACAGTACAACACTTTAGTAAGACACTTAACAACACTTAACTAAGTATTTTCATTCACTGATTCATAAGTCAGTCATATATTTATGAATTGCTTTAGTGAAATTGTAATATGTATATTTTCTTTAAGTTTACAACAGGCAATATTTGATTGTTTTGAGGGACAGAACCTTGCAATGATCTCATATATGAATATACTAGTTTTCTTCATGAGCACTAGAGGGAGGCAGTTGACTGTAAATGAAGTGAATTTCAAACACTTGTTAATGAACTAACAACCTGACTTCTCTCCCCAGGAATCTTTTATGGAAGATATCATGGTACAAATGATTTAAAATGTGGATCCGCTGAAAGCCAAATAAACCAAACACAGCAAAAATCTTCCTCTCTCCTCTCTGCTAGTGTTTACTATTAATACTTATGACCACAGGTTGGTTGTGACCACAGCCTCACCTGCAGCTCATTTCCCGTCCTTCACCGAGCTTCCGCTCTTTATTTGACTACATCTGAATGCGCCAACAACCTCTAAAAACCCACAAATGTAAAGAATTCATCCAGATGTGTCCAGCTTTCAGAACAGGATGAATGCAAAAACATCTTACCTGGTTTTTCAATAAAGTGGACATTTATGGTGTACCAAATTCCACAGCTGTCCAGATTGAGGTCATCCTGTTGAACAAACTGTGTCACCTTGACACACACACACACACACACACACACACACACACACACACACACACAAACACAAACACACAGTGGCATCTGGCATGACGCCTGGCCTTCCTCAGTATTGTGTGACTATGTTGATGAGAGGCTGGATGGCGTCACAGCAGGCCGAAGGGCACCGCTGCCCCACGATTTGGGTCGGGGCTGCGCTAATTTTGTGACCAGCCCCTCTTTCCTCTTTACCCCTCATCATCTATCACCTCCTCCCCCCTTCTTGTACCACTCATTCAAACCCTCTCAACCTCCGTACCTCACTACCCGACCCCTTCATCCTTTCTGTGCCCCACTCCCCCTCCACCCTCCTTTATTTGAATCCCACAGTGAGGCCTCTTTGTCTAATGGCTGCTGCTGCATTGTGCTGCAAAGGGAAGCAGAATAAATGGACAAGCAAATGAGTTTTCTCCTTCAGCCAACCCTGGTGTTGTGAAACACACACACACACACACACACACACACACACACACACACACACACACACACACAACTGGGCAGCTCCGGAGCACATCTGCACACTGCTTTGCTCTCTCACTCCCCTACATGCAAAAACACACAAACTTACATGCAAAAAGACATGCACCCCTTCAGGAAACTTTCTTTCTCTTTAAACATTTTCTTGAACTGAACATCTTTCCTTTGTGTGTCCACCATGATCTTTTGACCTGGAGACAAAGGCCTCTTTATAAAAGGGAAATACCGAGGCATGCAGGAGAGTGTTCACACGTTGTGTCCATGATGTCCTACATCAATCTCTGAGCTCTTCTGCTGCAGGAAATGCTATTTAAGACGATCCTCTAAATTCCAGGAAATTCTAAACATTTTATAAAGTCATATTTAAACTTGCATTATTTAATGTTTTTGGCACTTGAGTGCAACACAGTAACCTGTGAACCTTGATATTTTATCACCTTACAAAGTGATAACCTGCAAACAGCAATAGCAAACAGCTACCTCATTTACACACCCAGCAGACATGGAGTAACGTTAGCATCCATTCAGATTCTTGTTTCTGGCCACCAAGGATTGTATGTCTTCTACTTCTACTGTAGCTGTTTTGGTATCCACAAGCTCCAGAGGGGACATATCTGGCTCTTTAGCTGCTGAATGCTAAAACCTTATCTGTCTGTTGTTTGGTGCTGGGTAGGTAGCATACACTCAAGTACATGTGAGTTGTTTGCTGAAAACAGCTGCCTGAGAGCAGTGAATATGAACCGAATCAATGGGCCAAATCAAAACCAAACCAAATCAATGGGCTTAAAGGCCCTAAGACAATCAGCACTGCTGAGTTTGTGATGTGTATCAGTAGGTACGTCACTACAAGCAACACCTTTTTAAATTACTCAATAATTTGATCCATTGTATAAAATTATAAAATAGTGCAGTTGATTAGTGCTGTTTTAATCTTTCAGGAAGTGTCCGCACAAGATAAGCACCAACATCAATGAGTCCCATTCATAGAAAATAACATACAGTGGTGCTCATTGGTTTATGAACTAGTTCACTCAAACTAGTTTAGTTCATAGAATTAGTTTATTCTAAAGTTGCCTAAAAAGGAATAAAAAAATCATCTTTTGGAAATTGATCTTAATGCCTCAATTAGAGAATAAGGAAAAAGACAACCTTTAAGGACACCAATTTTCTTTGAGAATGAAAAATGTATTGTGAATAAATAAGTGTTATTCCTTAAAATACAGAGGGCATAAGTATACACACCCCTATGTTAAATACCCATTGAGACAGGCAGATTCTTATTTTTAAAAGGCCAATTATTTCATGCATCCCGGATACTATGCATCTTGATAGAGTTACCTTTTTAATTTTATTTATTTGTCAGGGACCATGCACAACTTTAAACATAAATGTTACCATTTAATGCATTGTACCAGAAATAGCCACAGGCTAATTTATATCGGCAATCTCCTTGGCCTTGGCTTTGGAATTAAAACAGCCCCACATCATCACCTTCACCATACCTAGAGATTGGCAAGGGGTACTTTTGGGGGTACTTGATAAAATCATCTCTCAATGCAAATCAAACCAGCCACAGGCTAACTGAAACAATACCATGTTAATCTCTAGGTATTTTTGTGTTTCTCTTTATAGTCAACTTTAGCATGAGTTCATAATCTCATGAGCAGCCACTGTATAAAACACAAGATTAGAATCACCAAAACATGAGAAAATCATATAAAATATCACAAGATGGCACCTTAAAGATGACCTAAGAGTGTTCTAAAACCATAAATTAAAGAAAAATACCAATCAAAAACCACGAAATGGTTGAAAACAAGCACAGCTAGATTCTAATGTATACCCCTAAACACAAGCAGCCAAAGGCGGGAACAATTTTGGCAGCAATGTTTTAAACTCCGAGAAAGAGACTCATTTAACTGTTCAATTACTGGGACTCTGGGATTTGGATCTCTCAGTAGTGTACAGTAGTTACAATAAGTTAAGAAATAAGTTTATTCACTTTCTTGTGGAGAGTTAGACGTGCAATCCAACGCCACCGTTGTTCCTTAGTAATTATGTTATATGAAGCTACTGCCAGAGATTGTTAGCTTAGCTTAGCATACAGACCGCAAACAGTATGACCTGGTCTTCACTGCTCTCAACCAAGAAATGGTCTAAAACCACATCTTGTCGTTGTAATACCAGTTTTGGTGTAGATCGAACAAACGTGTTAACGGGTTTAACATGTTACTTAAATAGGTTTAGAGGTGCTGGTAGGCAGATCTTGTCACCTCTTATAAAAGCCAGGCTAGGTGTTTTCCCTTGTGTCCAGCCTTTGTGCTAAGATTACCCATCAGTCTCCTTGTCCTAGCTTCAGATTTATGGCACAGAAACTGCCATGCTCATTCTCTCTGAAAGATAAAAAAAAGAAAGATATTCAGCACATTATCTTCATGTCTAATTGAGCAGGGTTGAGGGTTGGTTTACTGCATTTATGAGAGGGACTAAGGATGTTTAACAGCCATGCACCACTCCAGTGCTCTTGAGCAACCCAGAAAACCTCTACCTGATCTGCTCTGCCGCTGACCCGTGACTCCAACCTCTCTGTGGAATGCATGGCTGTAAAAAGCCTGTAAAGTTAATTTTACTCTCTATCTCTCATGACCCTCCTTCACCTGCTTCAATTCTTCTCTCCTCCTCTTTCCAGCCCCCCTCCTCTCCTCTGCTCCTGAACTGTGGCCACTCTGTAAAAGATCCCAAATGCAGCAGATGTGTGACGGCCGACACTGTGAACAGCTGTCAGCTCTTATATCAGCTTCTGTTCAACCCCACACACCAACCTGCAGTATATAAACTCCACACAATGATCGCCAACAGTTGTGGTACACATTTCAAGGGGGAAATCCAACCTGCCTGTAGGAATAGGCAAAGTTTTTTTTGTTTCTTCAGGTTTTTGTGTGCAAATAACTCGCAAACCCTTTTATTTGCCCTATCACCAGTGCTTCTTTTCTCTTTATCAGCTAGATAAAGCCTGAGTAAATCTTGAATTAAGCCTTGAGTCATAGAAATAAGAGAGTAGACGAGCATAAAAGCTCCTATTTTATGTAAATATTATCCAAGCCAAAATAAGATTACTTGTTTTAGAAACTACTCAAGAAAGGATGAAGCTCTTTCAAAGACAAAATAATGAATTGGTCACTTTGTCATTCCTAAAATATTAATGATTGTAATAAATGATCTGTATGGATTTATTATTAACAGGTTGTATTTGGTGAGTTCAAGTTCTTAAGTTCTCAAGTTCCCGTGGTCATTATTCACAAAGTTGTATGTTTTTGGACCTTTGCACTGGTGAAAAGTAACTAAGTACATTTACTCAAGTACTTCACTTGAGTAAAGTGGTTAGGTCCTTGTAGTTTACTTAGTATTTTCTGCTACTTTGTACTTTGTGGTCGGCTACAGTTGAAAGGGAAATGTACTTTTTACTCCACTACATTTATTTGAGAACTTCTGTTACTTTTTTGGATTGAGATTAATAATAAAAAATATAATCAAATCCACAAATAACAAATCCACAAATAAAGTATGAAGCATTATTATGGATAAAGAGAAGACTTTATGATTCCTTGGTCCAATTCACAAACTGCCAAGCAGTAAAAAACAAGTTCCACCTTTACCAGTTGCACCATTAAAGTGATGTAGTAATGCAACAATAATTACACTTTATTTAATGCACATTATTCTGAACTGGGCCGTTCTGCATAATAAGTCATTTTCACTTTTTGCACAAAGTATATTTGAAGGTTTTTGTACTTTTACTTTTGAATTGAAACCTTTACTCAACAGAGTAACTATTTTTTTACTAGTAGTCAATCCTAATACTACTATGAATACTTCTTCCACGTTGGGTTTTTAAGATTATGTACTGCATATCCTTTGTTGCTTGACAATGCACAAATGTGCTTTATTTGATCTCATCAAAGCTCTACAATATTACTCTGGACCCTTTTTCAGATCTTGCCTGAAAAAAAGCATTACTTGCAGTATTATTTATTTTCCTCTATTTCGTCCAAATGATCAAATAAAGTGTTTCACAACTTTCCAGAATGAACAATCCAACATTTATCTCGACCTGCTGCAGCGATTGGCCAGTTGTGTGGAGGTGAGAGAGAAGGCGGGATTTGAACGTCTCTCTGAACCACTTCTCATGGGTACACCAAGCAGACACAGAATGTCCAAAAGTGTGCACCGTTTTCTCCATCTGTGTGATTCATCGCATTTCGCACGTCTCTATGATCGCAGTGTCTTCATTGGGAACACTTTTCAATGCGTCCTAATGACTCTAACTAGTTTGTTTCAACACTGGGCCTAAACTCCACTTTATCTAACTTCATTGTTTCTTTCTGGCAACCATCCATTGCTCAGCATCTGGCTGCAGTCCAGGGCCGTGCTGCCCACCCCTGCCAGCGCCATCCCTCGCCTGTTGCCCCTACTGCTTCTCTTGCCTCAGTTGAAAACTCACTCGTGTCTGGCCTTTTTGCCATGGCTCAAGCCCCAGCTCCAACCCTGCTCCCAATCCCCGCCTGTAAACTTCAACCCTTGGCCCCGACCTCGACTCCAACCCTGTGTCCCAGCCTCTGGTCCTGAGCTTTTACGTTTTCTCCAACCCAGCTGCTGTCGCCTTCCCAGCCGTCCAGCCCAGCATGAGAAGCCTAGCAGCTGTTGATCAATGGGCAGCCGGGGCCAACGCCTGCCTGTCCCCTCCCCTGACCTCCTACCCTTACACACACACACACACACACACACACACACACACACACAGATGCACGCACACACACACAGATGCACGCACACACTCCCCAGGGAGGCAACAGATGGGGGTCAACCAGAGGAAAAGGGTGTGGTGGGCTACAAAGAGCTAGGCTAGGTGTGTCTTTGTGAGTGTCTGTCTAATTGTGGGAGACATTTGACAAAAACACACATACAGTGCTTGTCAAATATCTTTTTTCCACAATTAGACAGATAGATTCAGGCATGTTTTCTGCTTGTGTGTGTGTGTGTATGTGTGTGTATGTGTGTGTGTGTGTGTGTGTGTGTGTTTGAGGGGCTGTAGCTGGACATTTGCTCGCTGCGTGTCTCCAGTATGGACAGGTGTTGGCGTCAGCAGTGTCCAGACTCATTTCAGCAGCTGCCGTCACCCCTCTTTTCCCCCAGTTCTTTCCTCTCATCTCTCCCTCCCCCCCGACAGATGTAGCCACACCACCACTACCTCTCTGCTTTTTATGGGCACAGCCTGTTTTGACTTTAAATATTTGCCCAGGAGGCGCTTGTTCTGTTTGGAATGAGGAGGGGGCGTTGAAGAAGAGCAAGATTGGCTTACAACCTGACACACAACATTTTTTCTGTGTTTCAATATGTAAATATATATGAGCACCTCTGGTCATGTACACACACACACACACACACACACACACACACACACACACACACACACACAC
>NC_048423.1:6486056-6528410 GCF_013103735.1 Etheostoma cragini | reverse complement strand
GGGGGGGGGGGGGGGGGGGGGTTGTGTCTATGGCTATGGAAGGCGCCCATATGGCCACAGCTGATGGGTTGATTGTTGGTATTGTACACTTTGTCAGCGATCCTGTGTATGCGGGAGAGAGCTAATGATAATGCAGAGTGCAGATGTGCTCCGGAGCAGCCCAGTCGTTAAGCAACAACAGCTTGTGTTGTGTGTGTGTGTGTGTGTGTTTGGGAGAGAGAGTGCACATGCACATGTGGGTGCCTGGGTTTGTGTGTGTGAGAAAGAGAGTTACAACCACAGTTGTCTGTCTGCCTTCTTGAGAATACCTTCTGGTGGAGAAGAAGAATCTAATACAGTATATGCACAAACACACACACACGCACACACACACAGGTAGAAGCTCAAACCTTTGGGTAATAACATTTACTAACAATTACTAAAGCAAGGATAGGGATTTCATCTTCAGCTTTTTGAACAACATGCTGGTCTTCGGTCAACTTAAAGAATTTTGACGATCCTTTGATCTAATACACAGGATCGGTATTGGTGCTGATGTAAATGATCCACAGTAAGTTTTTTTTACAGTGTCATGCCCAGTCAATGTCATTTCTATAGCCTAGATATCACAAATCAAATATTTGCCTCAAGGGTCTTTACAATCAACAACAACAAAGAATCAGAAGAGGCATCCCCATTTCATGACAGACTTGCAATAGATGATGTGAATACAGAATAAACCAAAATAGTACAATCGGCCTATGGAAAATAAGGGTTGTTATATGTATATGGATATATGCAGGTACACATATATATCTATTGTGAAGTCACAGTCATTCAGTCATTACGTCACACACTCTTTTTGTTCTTCTGTCGGAAAATGATTTCAATAAGTTCCGTGCAGTAAAAAATAAAAATTATAAATTTTGGGAAAAGAAAGGTATTGGAAAGCACTGGCATCAGATTGGTACTACTGGATAGACTTGAGTTGTAATATCAGAATTGGTATCAGGAGAGAAAATCATTGCATCCCTAATCAAGTTTGCACATTTTTCTTGTGGTCTGGTTTCTTCACAGTCCAAAGACATGCAGGTTAGATGAACAGGAAACCACAGGTTTGAGTGTGAATGGTTGTGTGTCTGTGTGTCAACTCTGTGATAGACAGGTGGCCTGTGCAGGTTGTCCCCACCTCTCACTCGATGTGTCCTGGGAAATGCTCCTATCTCCCAAGAAAAGACTAGGCCTATGAGTAAGTGGTGTGAATGCTTTGTACTGCAGGTTTCTTTCACCAGCCCATGTCTTGATTTGCTACAGTGTCAGTGGAAAGAAAAAGGGGTCTTCGAGATGATTCCTTTGGTTTTCTCAGAGACTTTTTGTTACCATTGTGACAGTTAGCCATGTCTTTACGAACTAATGAACTGATGTGTCGGCTAGTAACCTTCTAGAAAAAAATAATGCAGATGTTTACCTAAGAGAAAAACACAGATCAGTGCATCTGTGGAAATACTGAATAAAATTGAATTCTCAAAAGCCTTCAAGCCTCAAAATCTTCCTGTGTGAGAATTTCCCCACAGACTCACATCACATCCGATTATGTTGTGTCACTGATTAGCATGCCTTAGCCCATAGTTGTGCTTGACACAGCTGAGACTCGTTGGTATGAATCCACTGTTGAAGCTCAGACACTTCCACTCATCTGAGGTCCACTGGATCCTACGCTGGCTCCCAACCATTCTTAAAATGATGCAATCTCTACTTTCAACCCCTCCTCATGTAATGCATATGTCAATGAGTTGTGGCTGTTTCACCAAATGGCGATTTTCCCTTCTCAGATTAATATATTTGAATATTTTAAACTATCCAGTGTTTTACAAGAAACAAGAATAGGAGCCACTGTGAGCAGGCTGTACTTAGGCAGTGAAACATTGAGTTAGACGCTAACCTCAGCTTGCTTACATGCAATGACAATGTACATGCTGATGTTTAGCTTGCATAACCACAGCACCATTATGCATTTCAACCCTGAACTTCTCTAGACAATACTCAGAGGGGCTGTAGCTGAGATTGCAAATGTCCAAATCAATTGGAAGGGACACAACTTTACCCTGACATTTCCATCATGTGGCTGATGAAGAAGAAGAAGGGTGATTTACAAAAAGACGCCAATTAAAATGCCCAACTGAAGAGAGGACAAGATTCGGGAACTTCTTTCGGTAAGGAGCAGACCTGAACACATACAGTACTTTTAAAGTGATGAAGTTGAGGCTGGGTATTTCAGTTCTGTTGAATTTGAGGAAAAAATCAAAGATGCAAAAAAAAAAGACAGCATCTCTTCTAAAAAGTCTTTTTTTGCTATGTCTCCTCTCCTTTTTCTCCATTTCTTCCTCACTACCATACAGATGGTCCCAAGCTGCCTTCAATAATCCAATGCACATCCATGCCAGTACACCCCAGGCTACACCCCTGATGCTACACTACTCACACACACATACACAGAGACAGTGCCAGTTCCCTAGGCAGGACCCCTGTTTCTCTAGCCCAGATTGGATCAGTTTGTTTCAGCATGGAGCAGTAACACTGGGCCTAAGGGCTCTACATGGGCCTGCAGGGTCCCACGTTGGCCTCAAGTAGCTGGGGCTACAATGGAAAAAAGCTCTTGGGCTTGATTGTGTTATCTTTTGATGATGACAATTGTTATTTTAACACAAGCTGGAGTGGCCACATGTTGTCGTTCTCATCACTTTAAGCCTGGCCGTCTAGAGACACACAAGAGCTGACACAGACAATAAAAACAGAGAGAGAGAGAGAGAGGTGGAAGGAAAGCAGTGAAAAAAGGATGAGCAGGGGGATTTCTCAGGAAAAAGAGAAAGAGAACAGGGGAGTTTGGCATTTGTAGGAAGGAGCGGAAAAAGAAGAAGGAACAGAGTGAGGGTGGGTGGAGGGTGACGGAGGCATAGAGAGATGGATGGATGGAGGCAGATAGAGAAACAGGAGGGATGGAAAAGAAGGATGGGTACGCAGAGGGAGGGATGGATGCGGCGAATGGGGGAGGGATAGAAGAAGGGATGGAAGGAGGAATGTGACAGATGGGTCGTGCCTGGCCAGAGCTGGGAGGGAGCAGAGAGGTTGGCAACACAGGGTGAGAGAACACACAAACACACACAAGACACACCATAACTGCACGCAAACATGCGTGTGCGCCAGATAACTCCTCTCATGCACACTCTCTGCTGTCAGAAGTGTTTTCGATGTCTTTCCTTGTGTCAAGAAAACGTCGACCATATGATAAATAGACAAATAGATGGCGCAGTGGACATGTTTCAACATATTGTTTACATAAATTTATTTTCTGTTCTTGAAATCAATTTATGCATTGGCGGGCTCAGATAATATTGCAGTAATCTAATTCATGCTTTCGTGATCTCTGAATTTCAATGTACTCCTGCCGTAGAAATCAAGATCATCTTTGCAAAATGCAAGTCAGTGGGCTCAACATGACTTCAAGTACAAGAATCTGTGCAACAGTCAAATGCTGTTTTGTGTGGAAATAATGCGCAACATTTGAATGTACTTTGAGTGGATAAAATGTGTAACCAAATATATGATAAGCAAACTCTAGTGATTTTAATTTAAGTAAACAAAAGAGAACAATATTCTGAGTCATCCGTCTTTGTGTCCCTCTTATAAGGTCAAAAATGATTGTATTATGGGCACCCAGATAGCTCAGTTGGTAGAGCGGGTGCCCATGTGTAGAGGTTTACTCCTCAACGCAGCCGGCCCGGGTTCGAATCCAGCCCGCAGCCCTTTGCTGCATGTCACTCCCCCTTAATATCTTCATATGTCCTGTCATTAAAGGCCTAAAACGCCCTAAAAAATAATCTTTAAAAAAAAATGATTGTATTATAACATACCATATTGCATCATATTGTATTGTATCTCACTACTGTATCTGCACTTTACTGAACTAAATTAAAAAGAAGAATTTACATGCTGTTTTGGCTCCCAAACCGACTGTGTTTGTGTTACACACTATTTACAATCTACAGTTTCATTCTTTTCATTTTATTATTGATTGTAGATTTGATCTGTGTTTTGGGTTTCTTCTTTTTTTTGTTTATGACAGAGTCAAATCAACTCGTTAACAAGTCTTTTTCTTCTAATATTGAGATAACCTGGTTTTGTCACGACGTCTCATGCTACTGAGAAACCTCTCTAAATAGGTCAGGAAAACTCTCAATGTTTCACTCCAAAGTTACAAATCTTAAACTTCTATCAAGTTAAAGGTTGTAATAAAGTGAAAATGGATGTAGGACAAATGCTGCTCCTTATTTGACAGCACTGTGACACTATATTCTGTGATTTGTTACACTACCAATGATAAGATATGGCATACAGTTTACGATGCTAACAGTGTATGAGCTAGTACCCAGAATACACTTTGTGTGTGTGTGTGTGTGTGTGTGTGTGTGTGTGTGTGTGTGTGTGTGTGTCTTTCATCAGGTCTGCACTGTGTTTCAGCAGGAGGAAAGACATGCCGGGGAGAATGAACTTGACTCTTCCGCAACACCACAGCTGGCAGACTGCTGCTTATCGTGTGTGTGTGCGTGTGTGCGCGCGCTTATACATCTTATACATGTGTACAACTCAGCAGGCAGGTGCAGCAGATGTCCGGCACACACATCTCACACACAAACAAACACACATGCAGTAACGCCGTTAACATCTCCACAGCAGACAGCTGAGTTGGTGACATTAAAGGACCCCTCCCTGTGTGAACCCGTCAGGTTACCATGGCGATGATAAAATGCTGAGTCGTGCACATGTGTCCCGGTGCCAGCAGTTTCCAACAACACCCTGAACACGCCCTGGTAATGCCCCTTATCTGACAGACACACACACAGCTGGGAGAGGATGGGATGAAAAGGTTTCATTTCTTTCTGCACGGCTTCATTGTTGCTTGAACCTTAAATACAATTCATTTGTTTATCGCAGACGCATCTTCTTCAAATGAATACTCTGGGTTGAAAGATATCTTCATCCTGTTCTCTCTTCTTTCTTTCTCAACATCTTTCTCTCTCTATTATGTTGAGAGTTCATGGCTGCTCTCCTTCCATACAAGAATCACACAAAGGACAAGTACTGTTTAATCCCATCGTAGCCCAGCCCTAAAGACAGACCAGCTGGAGGCCTTTGTGTTTGTGTGTGTGTGTGTGTGTGTGTGTATGTGTGTTTGTGTGTTATACAAACCGGTATTCTTCATGTGTGTGTGCGCTCTTGCAAGTATGTGAATTGCTGAATGACAAATGTATTTGAGTTTTCTGTGTACGCTTATTTGTGAGTTTTTTGAGTGTACGATGATATATCTGTGTGTGTGTGTGCGTGTGTGTGTGTGTGTGTGTGTGTGTGTGTGTGTGTGTGTGTGTGTGTGTGTGTGTGTGAGAAAGGGTGTGTAGGCGGGTTGAAGAGAGGGGGGTTATGGGTAAGTAGTATTTGGGGCCCCCTCTCACAGAGACACAGAAATATTCAAGTTCAAGTTGCGTCGCCTTTTGTTTTCAAGAAGGGGAGGAGGGTGTAGTGGGTGGCTGGATGACTGGACGGATGGATGGCTTGCTGGGACACTGTGCTCCCCGATTTTCCCAAAAAAAATATCCCCCCTTTGCCTCCCCCCTCCAGCCCTCCCTTCCCAGCCAGTGGAGTGCCACTGTATTGTCTGCTTGCAGGCGGGCCGCTTGTTGCTTGCCTTCTGTCCTGCTGTGCTGAGTGCCTGACAAAGGGGCTCTTTTAAATATGCAGACAATCCTTGATCACTTGCACACACACACGCACGCACACACACACACACACACACACACGCAGGTTGTCCCTGCTTTCCTCTTTCTCTCGCCGTCAATTCTTCCATGGCTAGACCTGGCCTGGGAGTGTTTCCTTTTTTCACAGAGATTCAACAAGTCTCAGACATGAAAAGGATACAGAAGGGTTTTCTCCCCGTCAGTGCAGATCCAGCTTTGAGTGAACACTGTTCTCTGTTGTGGAGCGGCCGTCTTTGTTTGTTGTGATCTTTGCGGCCAAGCTTTGTTTTTACTGTAAATTTGACCAGCCATCTTTTTTAATGCACAAAATAAATCCATAGAGAAAAAAAAAAGATTTGGGTGAAACATAAAAAACAACAATCCTTGAGTATTGTTTTACACATCATACACACAAAAAACGGTTACAAGAAGCTAAATATAAAAAAATGTGTGTCCTGTATTTTTTTTTAAACTGAGCTTCAGATGAAAACAGCTGTCTTGAGCTGTTTTAGAAGTTGCAACAGAGGTATGGAGATTGTTTTCTCAGCCAAACCTGCAGATGTCAGTTTGGAGACACAAGCTGGAAACTTGTCTGAAAACATGGTACAGCAGCCAAACATCAGGACACTTTGAGTCCACGTGACACATTTCTCTTTATCGCCCCCTGACCCTCATCCTCCCTCTCCTGGTACGGGAGCCCTCACTGGCAGCTTGGCAGAGGCCGCTCCCTCACGCGGAGCAGCAGAGTGAAGGGGCCCGGGCCCCCAGACAGGAGCCCAAGCTGGTCTCAGCCTCCCAACATGTTGAGCTGGCCTGCCTTGGGCACAGCCAAATGGTTCTGCAGCTGCCCCTTTGTCCCCCTTCCTTAAGTAAACAAAGGACAGAAACAAATTAATGACCTACATTCACAGCAAACCTCGCACGGCCTCCTCGCAGGGAGAGAGAGAGAGCAGTTGTCTATAAGCAGATGTTCACTTACAACACTGCAGACTGCAATTAATGATCACCAGCAGCGCATAACCAAAGGATAGGGTTGTTGGATTTTCTACAGCAGTTATCATAATGTCCAGTGTCTGCCTAAATTGATGATTGAAAGCATCGCTGAGAGCAGGTACTTCAAAAACACTGACTTCTTGGATAGTTTGCCCAGTTTAATAAAAATAATTAATTTTAATTGGAGACATCTCCTAAAACTGTAAAACATAATAATGTGATAAATATATATTTCAAGTAATTGCTTGCTTTTGAATGTGACATAAATCTCATGCAATTACAGTGAATGCATGTAAGGTAACCTTACATGCATTCACTGTAATTCTGACATCTGACATCTTTTTAAAACTCTAAAGTTTCTGAAACCAATATTTGGCATTCGTCAGACAATGTCATGAAGATTAGGCATGAGCTTATCGCGTGAGTGTGCGTCTGGGGCTTACTGAAGAGACCATCTGGGGCCTAATAAACGCTGCTCCTTGGCCTCTGAGCACAGGGGCTTTGAAAGCATCTGTAAGAAGCTGGTTTACTGAGCAGCAATACATTAGCTAAAGCTGATTTCTTTACTGGAAAACTGTACTTGAGGAGCTTTGGAATGAGGCTTTGAGTGTGTGTGTGTGTGTGTGTGTGTGTGTTTGTGTACCCGCGTTGCAGGGGGTTGAATCTCAACGAGCTGCTGCACATTTTCTTCTTATATGCAGCCTACACCTCAACTGGTGCAGCAGATATATCAGAAGTCGTGCAGGCACGCAAAAGCACACAGTGAGTTCTTCTACGCAAACACACACTCACTCACTCACTCACACACACGCACAGTGAGTGTTCAGGCCATCACGCTCACACACCAACATGTACACAACTTCCACCCACATCGCAGGTCACGGAGGAACATGATGTGAAAACCTCCTGCAACCTGTAGCGCTGTTCTTGTGTCTGAGCAGCAAATTAGACCAAAGTTTCTGAATTGTCACTTTAGAATAATGTGTTAAATGTTAAATTTACTTTTTCTTTGGAATTATAATGGCATTAAAAGAAAATGTGAGGTGTAACTCAGTTTCTCCATGAAAAGAAAGAAAGTTGGTATTGTTGGTAAAATTACACATTAGTATATAAAAATGAGTTGTGACTGCATTTAAAAAACTTCACACAAAGGTTGAATTTCAAGATTCTTATAATTTATTGCAGTTTGCACACAATTTAAAAATGTCAACAACAGCACACCAAAAAATTACAAAACTAAACACAATTAGAATTTACTCCCCTTGAGAAAAGAAAATCAACCCAACTATGATTGTCAAAGCTAAAAATGACTAAATCTGAAAAAGGAACATAAAAGAAAAGCAAATCAAATGTTTAATCTCAAGAGGGAGCAAATATATCTGAATCAAAATCTTCTTTTTTTTCCCAGATAGTGATTGTCCTTTTTCACAACAGACTCAGTCACTTCACACCCCCCACCCCCCCATCTGCCTTTCCATAAACAGAACATTTTATTTTTATTCCTTGCTTTAAAAAAAAAATCTCTCCCGTTTGTTTTCAAGTAAGCACTGCAAAAGATGAAGATGTTTCGTCAAGGTGGTTTCTTCACAGCGTCTTGAGCGGTTGACATCGCTCCTAGAACTCCACCCCACGCTCACACTTTAAAAATTCAAAAAAACAAAAGAACAGCCCAGACTACAGCAGTTTAAGGCGGTCAAGTACAACCAGAGGAACGGAACAACAGAAAAACAGCAGTAGTGATGAAAACAACAGCAGGATGGAGTGAGCCCCATATGCAGAGACACTGCCAGTAAAGAAATAGCATTTTGAGAAGAAAGAAATTAGACGATGAGGTGCAAACTGCCGCAATGTCACCCACACTGTTGCCTTGGCAAAGCCTGTAGGTGCCACCAGATGACAGGGCAATGCATACAACCACCCCACCCACCACATGCAATCAATGGGGGGCGTGCACACAGACATATACACACATACACATCTGAGTGAGGGGAAATATGGTGCGTTCTATTTATTAGCATCTCTGTGTCAAACGCATTTGGATTGTATAAACGCTTGACTATTATTTTCAAATCCCAACAAAACAAAATTTGATAGAGAGGTTAAAAAAAAAACTGAAAATTATTATTAAACTGATGTAGCCCCCAGTCCAAATACAACATCGACATACAAAAAAGGATTATCTGATTTTGATTCAATCAAATTCCATGAATTTATACATCATTTTCACAACTATTTCACAATGCTTTACAGTATCAAATACTTCCATAGCGTCAGAAATGGTTTTTTTTGTTTAAATAAAGGCATCTTTTCAGCAAAAAATCTGATTTTATGTCTTTTAGCTTAAAAAGGTGCACTCAGGCATGCCAATTCCCTCCCATCGATCTCAAAGTAAGGATTATGTTTTAAGAGGAAAACGCACACACACACAAACAGACGTCTCATCACATTCACGCCACTGCATCTAATGTGGGTTACTGTACTGAATCAGCACGGCCCCGCTCAGCTCGTGATAAACATATGTGACCCTTCAACTTTCAGCTGGACAGCTCAGTTACGGCCGCTCTCCTTATTTTTTCTCTCTCTCTTTGTTAATTTTCTCACTTTAACCAAGTCAGAGCCACATTACTGCACTCAACAGACCTGAAGTAAGTGCCCAATGAGCAGAAATAATTAAAAAAGATGGCTTTACCACACTTAGAGCTGGAGAGGACGGAGACATGGGAGGTGAAAAACAAACATACAGCAGTAGAGAAATTGAACGCCTGAGGAGGAGCAGAAGGAGGAAGTGCTGGGTGGACGTAGATCTTCAGTAGGTTAAATTGACTGGTAATAACCAAGCCACAGGCTCATAAACACACACACAAACACACGCACACACACACAGATCAGTGCATATACACAGAGGCTTAAAATGCTTCATCATATCGCTTCAACATCCGACGGAAACACATTCGGTAACATTCTTCTAGGAGCCCAGCGACAGACCTACGACATGTAGAAAAAAATCCAACTTGTCTCTGTCAAAAGTGTAATGTTCAAACAGCTCCCCCCTGCGATGCAATAACCACAACTTAAAGGTTTAAGACAAAATCAAATTTTCATGCATTATTTCCATACTGTGAGAATAATATTCAGTTTTTCAAACAGACTGCACCCTGGAGTAGTATTCACAAAGAAAAGAAAAAAAAAGCCTGTTGTCAAATATTTGATCAATTACAATGTGTACAGTAATACAGCAAATTCACATTTTTATTTTAAAATATACAGGTTTGGACGTCATGCAACAACAGCAGGTCCCATTACAAAAAAAGTAACAAAATAATAATAATCATTAATTTAAAAAAAAAAATATATGTAACAGATTTAAGTTCTAAAACTATAGCAGAACAATATACAACAACCTTAAATTAAATACCTTTTCAAGAAGAGATGTTTTAAAGACTGCCAGCTAGATTCAAGAAAAAAATCTATTAATAACAATAATAATAATAATGATAATAATAATTTGTAAAGGTCTTTTCTTTTTTAGAAAATACTTCAAAATTGATTGGAAGTGAAAAAGAGGCTGTGCATTGCATGAGTGCCATAGTCTGTCAGTCAGTCAGCTTTACCCTGAACACACAACACCAAAGAGCTTAACAAGAGAAGCGGGGAGCGCTTCGCCAACAACACCTCCATGCCAGTAGAAAATAAAATTAATACACACAAAACACACTCATACACACTCACGCACGTCAGGTGAAATTTTAGCCAGAGTAGTGCAGCATCACACACACACACATACATACACACTACTTCAAACTGCGTATGTGTGGTGATCACAGTACCCGTTTAGTGTATTGTAATGCTTTTACACTTCAGTGTGTTCGACCTGAACTCCTGCAGTGGTGTTTGCTGTCTGTGGAACTGGGACCGATACGCTGGCCAGCGTCGGAGTGTTGTGTCTGAGATGAAACACAAACAGCGTGAAAACTCTTCAAGAAGGTGAGACATTCTCACTGGAACCCATGTCCTTAGACGCAATGAAAACCACCAAACAGAACTTAGGCCAAATAGAAATAAGAGTTCAGAATAAGATAGAATAAAACAAAATTACCCCAAACAGCAACAAAAAAAACTCAGTAGTAACATTTTCATGTGCTATTAAAGTGCAATTGAATGAGATTTTGCGACATACAAGAACATGACTCACTTGAACCCCAAATATCAAACTTTTCTACCTCCCTTTCACCTCCTCATGCCTCTCTTTTACTCCCTGCTCTCTTTCCCTTTGTCAAACCCAGTCTGTTTCTACTTCCACAATTCCTGGGAGCTGTCCTCAATCGCCCAATCCCTGACATTGGGCAGTGCCAGTGGTTCGCTCTTCACTGACAGCGAGTTGACAAGTTCGCAATGGAACTTGCGGATGTGTCGGTAGAGGTCCCCGGACTGCGTGAAGCGCCGTTCACACCACTTGCAAGCATGCGGCTTCTCGCGTGTGTGCACCACTGCGTGGCGGCTGAGGTTGTGTGAGTATTGGAAGCTCTTGCCGCAGGTGGTGCAGGTGTAGGGTTTCTCGCCGGAGTGTGTCCTCTCGTGGCGCTTCAGCGTGTACATGCAGGAGAAGGTCTTGCTGCAGATGGTGCACGTGGGCACGTTGACGTCTCCAGCGGGCTTGGAGCGGATGCCCTCCTGCTCTCTGAAGTGGGAGCTGAGGTGAAGCTGGAGGATGTGCGGGGAGGGGAATACCTTGTTACACAGCGGGCACATGAAGATCTGGGTGTGTTGGGCTGACAGCATGTTGGAGACGTAGGGCAGCAGGGAACTATCCATGCTGTTCACCTCGGCCTGGGTGCGCTCATTTTCTCCCCCTAGTATGTCCTCGTCGTCTGCAGTGGCTGAACTCTTCTCCTCCCGCTCCAGCTCCGAGGCTAGAGAGGCCTCTCGCAGAGCGGACAGGTGAGCTTCCAGGCCGAGCCTCCGCTGGGCCGACAGAGGCCCCCCGACCCCGTGGTGGACCAGGCCCCCATTGGTGGTGGGAGCCGTCACCTTGGTGATGCCGCTGTGTTCCATGTCATAGTCCCCACCTCCCAGTTCCTCTTCCTCGTCGGAAGCCACACCCCTCTCCACCTTCACCCTCACAGCCAATGGGCTTTGGAGGCTGTCTGGTGTAGCTGCCCCGCTAAAATAGGACTGGTTGTGGTTACTGTGGTTGCTACCTGCAATTGGCTTGACTGACAGGTCCAGGACACAGTCAGCCACATCATTTGACACCCTCCTGCCCCTGTGCGCTCCACGAGAGCTCACGGAGCGGTGGGACCTCTGTGAGAGGGACCCAGTGGAGCTGGTAGGGCTGCCGGCCGGGGAGAGCAGTTTTCCTCCCTCGCCCAGCCCATCCCCACCCTGCATCTCTGCCTCACCATGCCCTGGGCTGGTTGTAGCCATGGCTGGTGTCCTTGGTATGTCTGCAGACGGCAGCCTCAGCCACAGCGGTCCTCCTTCGACCTTCCCCTCCTCTTCTTCATCACTGTGCAGCAGGTCGGCAGTAGCGGGCCGGCCTATAGAGCCATCGGATAGACTGTCGGCCTTATCGGAGCAGCTGGACCCACCATCCTCTTCTCTGCGCGTGCTGTCTGCCTCGGTCGTGGACTTCTGCTTCAAACGTTTCTTACACACCTTGACAATGTCATACATGTGCAAGTAACTGGCCGCTGCCAGCACATCCTCTACGGGGAGGTCCTGGAACTGCAGCTTGCCCTCATACATGAACTCCAGGAGCAGGGAAAAGGCCGGTGCTGTGACAATGTCGTTGTTGAGGTGCACCACGTCTCTCTTGTCCAGCTGGTCCTTGTAGAAGAGGTGAAAGTACATGCTGCAGGAGGCCAACACTGCTCGGTGGGCCCGGAACTGGGCATCGCCCACCAGCACCGTGGAGTCACACAGGAAGCCCTGGTGCCGCTGTTCGCTCAGACACTGAAGTAAATGTCTGCTGTGGTCTGGGAACTCCATCTTGCCGTCCTCATAACCTGCAGCCACACAGCGACACAGAGGCAGAGTCAAAGTTAGATACATCTGGTAAAGATCTGTGATGTAAGAAATGAACAACTTATGTGGGTTTTTAATGACATGTCTGGAGTTTTTCAAATCAAGTTTTGAATTTTAAATAAAACATTTTCAGTGTCTAATATTTTTTCAGTACGCGAGAAAAAGAAACGATGAAATGTAGACAAAAAGTAACACATACAAAACATGATGTAAATTCAAAGACAACAGAAAAAAAGAGATTTCAAAAAGAAGAAAGACAAAAAAAAAATTTAATTTTTAAAACGAAATGTGATGAGATAAAATTCAGATTAAGTGTAGAGATCATGACACTGTTTTGTCATTGCTTTTTGTTATCAACGCAAACAAAATTGTCTTAAGGAGGCCAATTAAAAACAGAAATGCAGGAAAGAGGAGACAAATTTAAAAAAAAAACATATTGCATGAGATGATGAAAACAAACTACTGTACAGAGAAGAGGATGAGCGAGATAAAAGAAACACATCAGTAGAAGACAGGTCAGTAAAAACAGGACGAAAGAGAAGTAAAAAGAGAAAAAAATGTAAATAAAAGGGAATTCAAATATTAAAAAAACACCTATGTTTAAAATGTTTATATAATTTATGGATACTAAATCCCACACACAACATCTGCAGAAATACTTCTTCTCAAATTCAAAAATATCACGCAGGTTGCTGTAAAGTCATGCACACATTTGTTCGTACAACGATGTCAAATGTTGATGTTATTTTTATAATTAATTACTTTATCTACAAGAATTAAGAAGAAAACAATTATGAAAATTACATTTAAAAAGTATAATTACTAATTTAGTTTTTACCCGCAGAAAGACTTAATCTCAGGTAAACCAGCAGCGTAAGATTCTTCTACTCTGTCTCTCCGTTCTCTCTCTCTCTCTCTGTATCTTTCTAACTCCTCTGCCTGCACTCCTGGATTGTCGCTGCTCCTACGCTGGTTATTTTTATTAACCCACTTTGGCCTGGCCTGGCACAGCCCTTTTAGGTAACCGGCTTTCAGCTGCACACACTGTCCTCACGTACACACAACCCAATCACACACACTTGGTACCAGCCTACCAACCAACCACCTCCACAGGCTAAGTCGAGCAGGAAAACTGCCCAATTGAAACAGCACCGCTGAAAACAAAACAGCTTGTCCCTCGTTTAACCTGCGAGCAGCGGCTTGAGATTAGATGAGGGGGTGGAAAAAGACTGAAAACTTGCAGCAATGCTCTTCGGGTGTCCTTAAAAAAAGAGTCGGTAGAATTTATAATAAATGAACAACTAACTCTCGGATGACAGAAGGTGATAACGAGACTGAAATCTGTAAAATAATTAAGTCCCACCTGTTAACCAAGTTGATTTGTCCTGCCTGAGAAAATACATTGGTCCCGCTCTGCACTGTGTTAACCAAAGCAGTTAAATCACCTCATTTGAATGAAGCTAAACCAAGAATGTCACTGTGTGTGTGAGACTGTGTGTGTGTGTGTGTGTTGTGTGTGTGTGTGTGTGTGTGTGTGTCATGTGTGTTGTGTATATGTGTGTGCGTTCGCCCTCCGGCTTGTTCAGACTGCTTTTAATGAGGGGGCTTACGGGGACAAGGGTGTACCATCTCCCACCTCCACCCCCATCCCCCCCCTTCTGTCCGGCCAAACCCCTCTACCACCTCCTACTTCCACACACACACACACACACACACACACTCCTTCCCATCTGAATCTTACAAGAAAAACCCTGCCCATCCGCCCCATAGTAGAAACTGCCCTCTTCCTCAACCGTCCCACCCTCCGCCCACCACCCAGAAGAGAAGATTTACAATACAATCACTATAAGTGCCCTGCTCGTCACAGCATCAATCCTAATCCTTAAAGATGGCTAAAAATAAAGACTGTGGTGGCGGCGGTGGGGAGAGTGCCGTCAGCGGAGGCTCAGGAGGGCAGCAGCCCGTCAACCCGGCCCACCCGGCCCGGGCAGTTAGCTCAGGCAGGGGTCTGAGAGAGAGACACAGAGGGGCAGGGAGGGAGAGGGTGAGAGAGAGGTTGGGACGACCGGGGAGGGAGGCTTACCCACATCTGATCCAGCTGACGGGGGCCATATGGCAGCTGCTAGCCAGATAAAGAGATTAAGACTAGGAGGGAGTGCGATTACAGCTGTCTAGCCAATTCAGGCAGCTCAAATCTGCAACTTCTAAATTAGTCTTCTCTACTCCAGCCGACAGGAGGGGAAAAAAGACCGCACATGCTTTTAAGTAATTTTACAGCGAGTTAGATTTAACTGAAAGAAAAAAAACAGATAAGATGATTAGGATAAAATAGCATCTTATTTTGTGTTTTGTTTAAAGTTTGACATTTTTTTTGTAAAAAATTTGTTTATTTTTCCTTTCTTCAAATTTAACTAATTAAAATAATGACAACATTTCTTCTTTTTTAGGTCAAATTTTCAAAAAAGCATTACTTTTGATTATAATTTCACTTTTTTAAATCTAAATTAACTGAGGAAAAACAAGAACTTAGCTCTGTTTAAAATGATGTTTTGTCAGTTGTAACTTTGCTTTCTATGAATGGGTGTCTGAACAAAACATCTGACAACACAAATAGGAAACAAATCACAAAATGATAGATACGTTTTAAACGCAGCTCTCTAGACTACAAAGTTTAAACACAGCAATGAGTTCCCCGGACTGCAATTACACCTCAGACAGGACGCAGCAACACCAGTTTACTACTCACCAGCAGCTTCACACAGCGCTCACACTGGTTTGACACACTGGAGATCCCCACAACAAAACAAAATAACTACTACCCCAGACTCTCCTACTCTATTCACTCTGCCTCACACACACACGCAAATGCACACACAAAACGATACCTGCAGCAGTATGCATCAACTTGATTAACTCCACTGTAGCAGAATAGCTGGGCTCTCTGGCTGGGAATGGCTGTGTATCTCGCTCTCTTTCTTTCTTGCTCTTTCTCTTCCTTGCTCGCTCTTTCTGAATCAATGAGTGGGTAGAAGAGGAGAGAAGAAAAAGAAGAGGGAGGCAGGCGAAAAAAACACGCTGTTCAAACTGCGAGGGACAGATGCAAAGTGGAGGAGATGTTGGAGGGGGACGAGATACCACCTCCCTCCTCCTCCTCCTCCTAACTGGCGCTGATCGGCAGCCACAAACACACACACATACACAGCGTGCGCACAGACACACACACACACACAGTACTAACTCTCCCAGGCTGCCGCTGAGACTCACAATAAAGGACTGGGGAGGGGTGGAGGCAGTGGAGGGATGGAGGAGGAGGAGGTGGGGTGGATGGCAGCCTGTCAGCTGCTCTGACATCATCCTCAGATGGAGATGCTACCTCCAGCTGTGCTCTTTCTACAGCCATATGCTGCCTCCTCTACACTCCTGCCACCAGACTCTTCTTTCATTCTACCAACACCACGCAACTTTGTCTGTTTTTCTCTCATTTTTCTCTTTCTTTCGCTGTGAAAAAGAACCCACGGGTCTACAAGCTGATTTGTTTTTTTGGAAGTGTAATGCAACCACAACTGCCCACCAAAAAGAACTACCAATGAAAGGGAAAGTTTCCCGAATACATACAGAGGTTCGGAGTCAAACTTTATTGTAACCCTTTTCTAATTTTTAAATCCTTCTCTCCATGTCTCTGTCTCTTCCCAACAACCATAAACAATGGCCAACACAGCACATTTGCAACTGACAGACGCACGCAGCTGATATTGTTTTCCACTTCTTTACGGTTCAGCGCCGATGCCTAGTCTAGTATTCATTCATTCATTCATTCACTCATTCATTCATTCATTCATCTATCTATCCATCCACCCATCGCACCCTGCTCGGACCTTTCGGACAACTGGCAGGAACAAAAATTAAATTAGGAAACAATGAGAACAAATCATAAAGAAAGAACCTAATGACGGCAAATCCTAAACAAAAGGTAAACAAGCCCTTAATAAGCCGGGGAGAAACTTATTACAGCAGCCTTATTTCGCTTTCGTTTTAGAAAAAGTGTGCACGTTTGGAGCGTGTGAATTTCCAATCTAAGCGGGCAACACAACTACTTTTATTATCAATTTCACTGTGTGCCCGAATTCATAATAAACCTTTTACTAAAGTTGAAAACACTAATACATTATGCACAGATAGGTATAATAAAATACTGTCGCCTACTGATATGTCAAGTTTTAAAAAGAAAAATATGTACCCACATAAATGTCGAGATTAATCAAAAGAATATTATTTAATATTATTTTCTTTGTTTCATAATGCGTAGTAATAAGCAACATGTGCAACATGTATACGTCGATTGCAAGCATTCCTTCATGTTTTCTAATAAACGGATAGTTTAGTAACAATAGAAGACTTAATATGGGTTTAACAGTGTAAACATTTTCTCGACTCCAACTTCTACAATCTTTGATAAGCTTGTGTAAAAATTCGGCTCTGCTTTCAAAGTCTGCGACATTAGCTAAGTTATCGGACTTAAACTTTAATTTACTTCACCACTGAAGTTTCAGTTAGCATCTTTAATTACAGTGTTAGAAAGTCTTGTATCGCTTTGACACGTCGTAATATCGTGACAGCGCTATATTCAACACTTGGACAAACATAAGTCAACAATGAGATCAATCACTGTGTTATAATTAGCTACACAACTTAATTTAAAGCAACTCTAAATTGTCAAAACGAGGAAATTTTCATAAAAAAAGTCAAAGTAATGTTAGGCAAGCTGTGATATTGTTACCCAACAAACTAACAATACAAGGAGACTGTAATTAATTTCTTAGCCGAAGACATAACAAACAGAAAGACAGAGACACAGAGAGACACACTGACCCACGCAGCTAGCTATAGCCCGATCATGGCTAACAAAAGTAAAGCGAAGAGGCTAACGTTACAAGATTGAGCTATTTACAGTTGTTCGCAAGGCCTCGGTGCTATGACAACAGCTGCTAAAACACCAAAGAGGGTGAGCTAACATAGCAACTATTAGTGCGTGGAGACAACACAGTAATGCTAAGGAAGGTTTAGCTACTTTTTCCCCTCCGTAACCCACCCTCTCTCCTGAGCCCCTTATCGGACTCCGGTATTAAGAGGCAGCACTTACAGACAACACGGTCCAACGTCTTCCCCGCTTCCTCCGTCAAATCCTTCTTGTTTTCCTTCGGAGACAAACTAGATTGACTTTGGACTAATTTCCAATACAGGCTGCCGAGGCGAACAGGCGGAGGGACGGGAGTCTAGCACTCTGCGGCGGCCAGATGTTTCCGAGCTGTTGCTGCTCAACTCGGGCTGGGAAAAGGAGGCGAGTTGACTGGCACGGCACGGAAGCCAATGGTGCCGGCGAGGAGGAAAGTGAAGGCAAATTGGAAGCGGCCCTCTAACAGAGGAGAGGGAGGGATATGTCTTCTTCTCTCGTCGGCGTAGGTTGACACCAGGCAATAACAGCAGCAGCACACACACACAGTGAGAAGGCAGGGCAGAAGAAGCTGGGCCAATCCAACTGGTTCTGCGAGTCTGTGAGGACGACTGGCGCAGCGGAGAGCGAGCGAGTGGAGAGCGGCGCGGTGCGGCCTGGGTGCTGTAGTCAAGCCGGAGTAGGGTTGGGGGGCGGGGAGGGCGGCGGGTGTGTGGAGGCGGAGCTGATGTGAGCAGGTGCACCACCTTGACAGGAAACAAAAACCTGAAAAAAGAAAATGTTGATATTGTCATTGCATTGCTAAAATAACAACAGCTATTGGTTTGACTATGTGCTGTTGTCAAAAAATAGTGGGTGTTTAATCAAAAAACCTACACACAACAACACCACTTCCAGGGGTTAAGAAAACAGGGTTAACTTACTGTACGCTGTGGTGGAAAGTAACTAAATACATTTACTCAAGTGCGGAAGTAGGCCTTTGAGGTATATAATATTATTTTGCATTAAGATACACAACAGCATAAAAAGCAATTCAAGTTAGCTCCACCTTTACATGTATGTATATTGATCTATCATTGATTATAATCTATAATAAAATATATAGTATCCTGAATTGGGCCATTCTGCATAGGGTACTTTATTTTGAGAGTAATAATTGAGGGAGTACTTATACAAAGTAGCTTAACTAGCTTAATTTACAACTAACAGCTAAAACATTAGCACCAACAACCTGCACAAAAGATAGGTTTAACTACAAAGCTGGCAATGCTATCACAAAAATATAAATTTGGTAAAAAACAAAACAAAAAAACAATACTTTCTTACCTAAAGAATAGTTTTTTCTTTCTAAAATGTGAAGTGTCACAGGGTGCTGCTTCTTCACATGTCAATTAAGGACTAAACAGAGCAACACTTCTCACCGACTGGATTTGTAGGCTACCTGCAATCACATTACTTAAAAGAAAAGGCTGGCAATAGTCTATGTTTTTGATATTGTCAACAATTGTTCTCCAACTGTAGTCATCATTCTGAAACCAGAACAAAACAAATGTTGAGGATGACTCATTTTCACTCTTGCCACCTCCACCTAAAGAGAGGCAAAAATTGATGTTACTACTTTTAAGTTGCAAAAAACAGTAAGGATAGGAATTTTGATTTTTCTAGTTTTGAAACCTATTTTGTTATACTATGCTGGAATAGATTTAATAATTAATGTTTAGCTGATGAATCTGCTAAATATTAACCCATCCCATAATAATCTTGGCTGCTCTAAGTGCAACGTTTCAGGAGTTTCATTTTATACAGTGAGGAGAAGTTTTTATAAAATGGTCTCACTACAATGAAATGACTACTATGGGGACTAACATCACCAAACATGAATCCACATTGAATCCACAAGAGTCTCACCTTTCCATTCATACCCAATTTGTGCAACTGCGACAGCGTTTAGTGATCCCAGCAAGCAGAACTTTTCAAATACAGTATTGTATTGTTTTCATAATGCTTATGAGTCCCCCAGACTCTTCTAAAAAAAGGAATGAATGGCGTTAAAAATGAGCAATACGGAAAGTAATGCTGTCTTCTTTAAAGGTGCTCCAAGTGATGTTGGGTGACATTAATTCTTGTTGACGTTCAAAGTATTAAAAAAAAAACAAGACTAGCCTGCCCCTCCCTCCTCTTCATCCCGTCCTCTCCCCCTCCCTTATGTGCTTCCGCGCACTAAACCCCCAACCCAACCCCCAAATTCTTCAGGTCGGTTATTGGCTGGAACGCAGGAACACTGTTTGTGTATGCCTCGTGGTGCAGCTGGGCACAGTTTGTATTTGCTGGCGTTTGTAGACCCCGGGCTGTCTACAGAGATCGCAGTTTTTTACAGTGTGTTCTGGGGACAGGCAGCTCGCAGATAGTGAGGAGATATACAGCAAACATCGCTTGAGCACCTTTAAGTGAGTACCATACCACAAAAAATGTAAGGAGAACCTAAAGATTCCCATGCCATCCATCCATCTATCCATCCATCCATCCATCCATCCATCCATCCATTGTCATCCGATAATCTGGGGTTGAGTCGCAGCGGGAGCAGCACCATCATGGGACCCCAAACTTTCCTTTCCAGAGCCACACATATATATATATATATATATATATATATATATATATATATATATATATATATATATATTTATTTATTTATTTATTTATAAATATTGTAAGTCGCTTTGGATAAAAGCGTCAGCTAAATGACATCTAAAAATAACCTGTTACAGGTTCTTGCATGTATTTAGACTGGTCTTGGTCTGTTGCTTGACTGACAGCTGAGTATTTAAATAATTAAATAATTTTGTTTATCACTGCAGTTGTCTTCAACATGGGACCCCACAGTTTACAGAGCTGGAGACATTTAGGTTGTAAGTTTCCTACATGACATCCAAGAAAACAGCAAATCTAGGACACAGAGCAACATCAGCAGCAGTGTTTCTCTCTGTCCAGAAAAAAAGGTACCTGTCTCACAATTTTGAAGAAAGGGAAGCTCAAGTGCTAAAACCAGGGTGCACTCAAGGGATTTATAACACACTTAGATTTGAAAAACATCTGATGAATTCCTGGAGGAAGTAGTCAAACATAGACCAAATAAATGTTTATTACACTTAAAAATGATAACTGGTCAAAGGTTTTACTCTGCTGCTGTTAAATCCTATTTAACGAATCCTTTAAAATGTGGGTCACTGAGACAAAAACCTTAATCAAACGTCTGTCATGGGAGCCTTGACATGAAAAAGTTGAGCCAGTTCTGGTTGCCGGAGTGAGTCTGCATCCCCTAAACCTGTCCCAGTAAACTAATTGGCGTTACTAATAGATGGCTGGATGAACTGCAGCCCTGTGTGGAATTCGCACGATCTGGTGTCATAGCTGAAGGACTTGTTAAAATGCAAATGAACGATGACCCTGTTATGTGTCTATCAATTTGGGGATCCATGTTACCAGCGCATTACAATGAGCCCCTTGTTCATGCACAAAAATACAATTAGGCCCATGGGCAGGAACAGTTCAACTTGAGGCCTGTACAGAAAATTGGATTTAAAAAAGACTTTTAAAACAAGTAGCTAATTTGAGTTTTTAGGGTAATTGTAGATTTCACTGAATATTATGCTCCTTTATAGATGTTTTGTTTTTTCTTCAGTATGTAGGAAAATTTGATGTGTGGAAGTCTCGCCTCGCTGTCAGATGATCTCTTTTTTACCTCCTATGAACGGTATTAAGAGAAAGTTGCATTTTAGATTGAATGCATTGAAACCTGTTATGTATGTATACGTGTGTGTGAATGCCTTAAGACATTCCTCTGCAATTTTCTAAATTTCTAATTTCACCGCTCCTTTTTTCCTCACATGATGTTTTTTGTGTGTGTGTGTGTGTGTGTGTGTGTGTGTGTGTGTGTGTGTGTGTGCGCGTGCGTGCATGCGTGTTTGAGTGTGTGCCAAATAATCAGAGCCAGCCTGATGTTTGAAATTATCAGTACTAGTATTTCTTTCTCGCTATATCTGAAAACTAAAGAGAAGGCAGAAGGCAGACAGAAAGAAAACAAAGCTTGTATTTACATACTACTGCTACTACCACACATAGTCTCATATATTTACAGGGAATCAGTCGGACCTTGTTTCCTTTAAATATGAATTTTACTATAGAAAGTTACATACTGCCCAACTAATGTGTTTGTTGTTTTAGCGCACATGCATCACTGTAATTAACTGATTTTCTTCTTCCCACCTCTGGAGGTCACTATAGATCCCATTTTTTACACTCTATGTCTCAATCTGTTCAGTTCAGTTCATTGGAGCCTTGATGGCATGACATTTGATTAAAAGATATGTTGCCAAAACATTGAGGAAAATAAATATTACATGCAATTAAAATGTCAAAAACGTTCTCATATACAGGCTACGGACTGAAACAATGCTCAAAATCTGAAAAAGACAAAAAGGAGACAATGTGAATTCATTTTTTAAAATAAAGAAAAGCAATGTTCTTTTTTCTTCATCAAAATTTTGTTACATAATGTACTTGTTTTCTGTTTCCATTCTCTGGATCCCTGGTGCCTATTTGACGTAAAAGTGCAAGATACTAATATTCAGTTCTTACTTCAGTCCCCCTGAAGCAGATAGTCCTGAGTGCAGGTTTATTCTTTGTCTGAAGCATAGAAAAACGTTTTTTTCTTTTACGAATCTGGCAGAAGAAGCAGTTCACAGAAAACCTCTGGCCGTCCCTGAGACATTACGACTGTGTGCTTCACAGATTCTGCCTCTTCTTGCCAGCATTAATTATATTTTGCTTGTCAACAGCTTTTTATATTCAAAGGTGTTTAACGCAGACAGCTGTTTGAAAGCAAAAAGGATTCTGATGATGATGATCCTTATTTTTCTCAGCTTTATGGAGGATTTCTCCATTAAAAATACATTTAATTACGTTAATTAATTAAAAAAACATTTTAAATACACAACACTCAACACTCTTTTGTTTATGTTATGTTTCTTTTTATGGACAGAAATATTGGTCAATCTGACCTTTCATTTAGTAGTAAATCTGGGGATTGAGATGTTTAAGCTCATTTGCACTAATTGTAAGTTGCTCTAAATAAATTAGAGCTAAATTTGCAGATATACAGTATCCTGTCTGGTGAAGTGTTTAGCTTGGCAGCAACTCTTAGTGATTTGAGCACACCACATAAAGTAAGTTGATTGTACAATTAACACTTTTGATTCAAGACTCTGAAATAAGAAGTCATTTATTTAATCCAGACAATTTTTTAAGGAGGTGGGTTCTCCACTTTGTGGCTAGACAAATCACCTTTATAAATTTGAGGGACCCTGAGACCATCTCTCAATCCAGCCTCCCAATCCTCCATAGTGAATCCAATGGCTTCCCTAGTCATACCCTTAATACAGGCAAGCAAGGGGGAGACATGCTGGGAGACACTGGCTGGCTGACAGAGAAAGAGGAAGGCGGGGGAGCAGACAGATGTTCAAATCTCAGCCCCGGGTCGATGAGATCAATCTATCCTCCAAGGCAGAGTCAGAAACAGAGATAGTAGCGGGATGGAAGCAATGTGTATTATTACAGTTGGCTGCTCTCTTTCCTCTCAGCATCCCAGAAATTAGCATATCCAACCCCATTATAGATAAAAAAAAAAAATGAATACACCTGGACCAAGCAGCCACTGTATGAAAGATGAAGGAAAAGACCAAAGTCTATCAGCATGGCAGAGGTCAAATAACAAGAGACATACAGTACAAACATATTGACCAAACTTTGCACATCAATCCAGTCCTATGCTAAACTTCCTTACCTGGCACTGTGGGCTAAAAGCGGTGATACTGGCGTTACAGCAACCTTCTAAAGTAGCTCACATTTAAAGTAAAGTGACAATGTAGTAATGGTTGTAATAGGACAGGTAGGCCTGTGTCGTTTCGTGTGTTCTGTGTCGCCCCAAGATTTGTAGTATTAGATTTTACAAAGGGATTTCATGAGTCAAATAGTAAATTACCAACATCAAACAGAGGAAAATGTTGGCTCAAAAATAAAAAAAATAAATGCAATAATTCAACTCAAACTACAAAACCAACTACCCAGACACTCAACACAATCTTTCTGTCTGCATCAGAACCTTAAAAAAAACTCCTTTTCCCATCTGAGGCTGGGAGAAAGTCTGTCCATATAGTTTAATGATCTGATCATCTGGACCAGTGAGGCTGCTCCTGTTGTAGGAGTCTGGAATGCAGCCATTTTGACTGAGTGTAAAATATTCATGAACTACCAATGGTAGCTCATCTGACTGGCTGGGGAACAGCTGCTGGGTCTCTGTGCCTCTAGAGGTGCAGCATCTGTCCATTTGAGGAAAGTGACTATAACTTGTATTACATGTGTGTTTCTGCGTGCATGGATGCCTTTTTAGACATGCATGTGTGTGTTTGAGTGCACACATCCTAATATATGCATGTGTGTTCATCATGTCTCAGGGGGGCTAGACATCAGGAGAAACAACTGTGTATTTAACTTGCTTATCTCCAGATGGTGAAGGAGCAATTTTGAAATGATCAAAAATTGAGTCTCAGATTTATCAGGATCTGTTCTTGTCAATCAACGCACACACACACACCAACACACACACACACACACACACACATACACAAACACACACACACACGGAGAGTAGCATAGGAGTAGTCAGTTGTGCTGTGCTATGTGTGTGTGTGTGTGTGTGCGTGTGGGCTGTTTGCACCCATGCGCGTGAAGCTCAGCTTTGGCTGTGGCTGTATGATGGACATCTGGAAGCTAAATTGGTTAATGGCGCCTCCAAGCCAACAGCCAGCCGGCCGTCCCCATAGCTGAGCTGAGAGAGAGATAGAGCGAGAGAGAGAGAGTGTATTTCTGTGTGTATGTGTGTGTGTGTCTGTGATTGGGAGACTTTACCTCTGGCCAGCCATCCTGCTTCAGACCAACACCCCTGCCAGACCTATAGGGACTTTTCCCTCCAAACTATTTTTTTTTGTATTATCTTCATAGTACACTCCTAACAAAATCAAATTTGTTGTGTTTACACAAAACAAAGAAGCACATTTGGATTTGATCAAAACACCACAATCCATTGTGCATGTGACTGAGTCAGTCTTAATGCAGTATGATATTTAAATTTACTTTTTTAAGAAACTCCAACCCACGTTGGCTTTAATGTGACTCAAAAGCTCACCACAGAAAACAGTTTTATATTAATTTCATTATTTAGTATATAAACATAAACAACACAAACATTTAAAAATAACAACACATAAATACCAGAAAAGAAAGACTTTTAGAGCCTGCAGCCTTGCAAGTGTGAGGTTGTATTTGTATACAGCGGTGCTTAAGCTGAATACTAATATCAGAATGCTAACATGCTGATTTTAAGCAGGTATCATGTGTACCATGATAACAACAGGACTAACATTTGCTAAGTAAACCCAAACACAAAGTGCAGCTCAGGATGATGATAATGTCATTAATTTTGTAGTAGTGCGGAAGTATTAATGATTACCTGATGATGGGGCTAGAGAAGAAGATGGTTTTGTCATGAGGGGAACATGAATGTCTGCACCAAATTTTATGGTAATCCATCTAGGAGATTTGTCGAGATATTTTTGCTGGAAAAGTGAAACCTTTAAACTGCTGGTGGTGCCAGAGAAATAAGTCAAGGGATCATCAAAGTCAATAGATTTTACCCTCCGGGGACCATGAATGTCTGTATAAAATTTCAAGGCAATCCATCTGTTATTGAGATATTTCAGTCTGTACCAAAATGATGGGCCGGCCAACAAACACACCGCAAGTGAAGAACTATGAATCAAAAACATGATAAAAAGGAAATACACACTCAAAAGAAAGGAAATAAGAGACACATCAAATGAAAAGCAACAAAGCACCAATCACGAACATATACATGTATATATATATATATATATATATGTATATATATATATATATATATATATATATATATATATATATATATATATATATATATATATACATACATACTGTATATATAAACTAACCAGATGACAGACAAAGATGTCACATCAATTTCTATCTACTTTGGAGCACACTGTTGACCCTATAGAGATCTACAACAGAGATGGAGACTTTTAATAACAGGAGCACAAGAGAGGAGGCAGTCAGATAAAAAGGCCAAGGCAAAATAAAAGGTATAACAGATGAATGACCAAGGTTGGCGATTAGACAACAAATGACATGATAGCAATATCTGCTATCATTTGTTACAGCAGTAATACCCAAGATATTTTATTGAAATGTGATTGTGATGTAAGAAGTTTAGCAAAATATCTATAAACAGTGTCTTTGGGGTATTGTGGTATTTAATTTCTGCATGGGTATTATAAGGAACATTTTGTTGAACACATAAATTAGAATACACAGCAGAGGAAAATATCATAACACTGCTCTATAGGTATCTGAATAACACAAAATCTGCCATAGCAACCAGTGAAACATGGCTAGATGTGCTTTATGGGAGCTGGAACTACTTACAGACTGAAATGTTTCACAGCTGTTTTATATCAGGAGTTCCTTAATTATTTATTGTCATATAACAATAATCAGATCTCCAAAAGCCGGACATGGTCAGGGTTTCTGCAGCTGCTACGTATGTCAGGGTAGAATACACACACAAACAATAGAGAGAGGGAGAGTGGAAAACACCAACATCAAAAGAGCTTTAAATAAATACTGCAGATGCAGAACAGCCAAGTCCAGGCCAAGAGTGCACAGACATCAGAATGATCTCCTCAAGTCTTTATTGTATGATCTTAGAGCTCATGTTGAAATGAAAGTGCTACTGTAGCCTCTGTTCTGGTCTCTCTTTCTGTCTGCTTGTGTGTCTTTCTTCAGTCCAGATGTCAGAGGAACTAGCCAACAGCTGCGGCAGGAAATGAGCCCCCAGGCAATGAAATGGCCAATACACTTCCACACAGAGACCAAAACAAAACATGCACACACACACACACACACACACACACACACACACACACATAAAGATACACAGAAGAAAACAAGTGGATGACAGACATCGTGCAGGAGCTGACATAAATGACCACATCAAATTAGCTGTTTGAATGTTTGTTTGTAACAGAACATCTTGTTGAACATGAACTCGTTGCTCCATGTCGCTGTACATTTGCACATGGAAACTCACTAACATAGCCATGCAGTTCAGCACTTTTGTACATCTGTGTCAGTCTTTTTTCTCTTGGATTCATCCATTTTGCGTAAAGAATGTGTGTGTTTGGGCGATGCTGTGCCAGCCTGCCAGCCTGCCTGCCACATCGCCAGCCCCCGAGCCAGCGGGAACATTTGCCTTGTGGCTCCAATTCCCAGGAATGCCTAACCTGCGCCAGCTGTTGAGAACATGTTACCTGCGCCAACAATGCGCCGGCTCTGCCCACCACATCAGCTGCCGCTCTGTCTCCATCTGTGTGCGAGATTGGATTTGTGTGTGTATTTGTTTGTACTGTATCTTTAACTCTTCCCACATCTGTATTTGTGCTTTTATCTACTACACATCTACACATCGCTTGCATCTACTACACACATGAAAGAGTCTCTCATGTGTGTAAACGGAGCTACTGTAGTGTGTATATACATGTATGGATGTTCCTAATGTTGTGTGTGTGTATGTGTATGTGTGTGTTTGTGTGTGTGTGTGTGTGTGTGTGTGTGTGTTCCAGATCTGGTGTGTATGTGTGTCTCCATCTGCGTGTGATGGGCCTCTTTTGCCTGCATCTGGAGCAGCATTGAAGAGGCTTTCCAACAAGGCCAATGGCAGCCAGCCTGCCAAACAGCCCAGATGTTAGTTCTGTACGCCCCAGGCTAAATTAAGGGAGCCACACTCTCATTATTCAGGAATAGTAAACTACAACTACTTTTTGAAGAGAATAGAAAAGGAGAGACACCATGAAATAATAAAAGATGATAAAGTCAGATAAAGAGATAGAGTTGTGAAAAGAGAGCTAGATGAGAATAAGATGTTATTTTGTTACTGTAAGCCTCTTTACAGAGCTCGGACAACATTTGTGATAAAGAAATCAAAACAAAAGCCCTTTTGATGAATTACCTATGTCAAGTGGGTTTCAAGCATCTGCAAGTTGATTTACAAACTGAAACCAGGCATGTAAAAGGTGATTCCATGCTTTTAAAATCAGTGTGTTAAAGTAAAAATCAGGTGCATTTCAAGCTCTTTTTTTGGGAATAATAGATGTAGCCATCATTCCTATTGGTAATACTGTTATAACATTGGCAATTGTTGACTGTTGCAAAAATTGTAAAATTGCTGAAAAGAAGTTTGACAAGACACACAAACCAACCAACAATTGTACAGGTTTTCAACAAACGAAACGAGTAACAGTAAAACTATTACCCTTCAAATTCAGCCTTTGAGTTTAACTTGGAAATTTATTTTGTGGACATGAATCCAAATAATAGAAAGGCCTTGGCTGGGTAGGCAGCAAAGCTACAAAAATAAGATCCAACTTGTACTAAATCTGACTATTTTTTACGTATACATGCAATTGTAAGTCAAACCACAAGTACGTTTAAACCTGCATTGATGGATTTATTTTAATGCATGGGGGGCAACAACCTGTGAACACAACATTTACAGATAAGCAACCTATGAAGTTGATTTGACAAACATGTTAGATGCCTATTTACACATCCAGCAGACAAAGAGCAACATTGTCAGTGTTTTGCTTATGACCAACCGATGAATGCAATTCAAAGTTCACTCTTTTTTTCAGCTGTTTCAGTCTCCACCAAATCCTTGATAGCACATCTGGCTCTTTAGTTGCTAAATGCTTCACTAAAATCACAAACTAGTTTCAGTCTGTGTCAGTCTGTTTGAGCAGGTAGTGTACAGTAGAATCTGAAGGGCTCTTTTTGATGAAAATAGCTGCCCGATGCAACTGAAAAAGTTACCGATGATGAGAGCTGTGAGAGTGAACCAAAACAGTGTAGTTGGGGCCAAAAGAAAACAATAAGCTGAAAGATGCTAAAATGCTCTACAGAGCTGAGGCAAACTGTGGACACACACACACACACACACACACACACACACACACACACAGAAACATGCAATAAGGTTATCCACCAACACTGAGGTAAGTGTATGCCTTTTCTGTAGTGGCAAGTATCGCATGTACCCTTTCTGCCCTTTTAGTGACCTCTAAAGTCATTGACTTCTAAATAACAGAAAGGCATTAAAAAAAGAAGCAAATCTCATCGTAAACAGGAGAGAGTTTCAAAATAAAAACACAACATGTTCAATCAGCATCAGACCAAATTAGCTTGATCATCTGGACGAGTGTAGCTGTGATGTTGGTGCAGATTTAGCTGTGTGTGTGTGTGTGTGTGTGTGTTTGTCTGTCTACTATGTAACCACAAAGGTGACATCTGCCAGGGCGCTTTAGCACTGTTTGTAAAAAAACTGTTTGTGATCCATGTGTGTGGACTTCCACAGGGCTTAGAGAACGTTCGCTCACCCCCATATGGTGAGCTGTCACTGGGGCGACACGGTGCAGCCCTCCCCTGTGTAGGACCTCCAGCCAGCTATTAGACTGACCGAGTAAACAACAACTGGACACAAGGTGATGATGCTGTATTTGCTGCGATAATGTTTTGGATAGGATATTATCTCCTAAACCTGTGACGAAAGATCACGTCTACATAAAAATAATCTCTTTCTCACATGAATTACCCTAGTCATGTGTCAGTATTTATTCTTCACTGATATCCCAAATCTGTTTTTGGAAAACACTCTATTCCTCTACACAAAACAGATTTGACATCTAAATCATTTCACAGGGGTTAAATGTTTATGACTGTTAGGTGTCAGATGTTACTGATGCTGGCTTTGACTAAGCTGGTTTAAAATTGCATGTCAATAATAGTGAAATTAGGTAATTTCTTTTGAGTTTATTAGAAAAGACAAAAGACATGTGACTAAGTAGCTGTGAATTGGTCATAGCTTCTCCAAGTCTAGTCTGCACTGACAATTTTCTATGAAACATGGCATGCAACACATTTGGGAAATGCAAATTTCTGAGAGAAAAACATGACTGAGGGACATCTCCTCCACTGACAGATATCTTTCTCACATCTGTCTCTCTCTTCCTACACACAGATGTTATGCTTCAGTTTGTACTGAGAAGGAGAAGATGTCTCTTCCTGTGTCTCCCCAAGGAGCGAGTAGCCTGGGGAAAATCACATTTACACAAAGTGTTAATATGTCTCTATGAGCAAACATGTGTGTGTGTGTGTGTGTGTGTGTGTGTGTGTGTTTGAAGACGAATAGAGGGAGTAACAGAGAGAGTCTTACAAAGGAGGCACAGACCAGAAATAGGAAGTGGCAGGATTGGAAACTGGGGGCCCTTGGGGCCCATCAGAGACTTTGGAAGTCGTTGGATGTGTTTGTGTGTTTGTGTGTGTGTGTGGGTGTGGAGAGGGGGGTTACCGCTGTTATATCCTCTGGCTGTACTTCAACTGTGTGTGTTTTTGGTGTTGATCGCACCCAGTTGTTGGAAAGCCAAACACAGTCTGTGCACCCAGATGTTGACAGATGTGCCATGAACAACCTCACTTCTTCTTCCTCTGTGTGTGTGTGTTTGTGTGTGTGTGTGTGTGTGTGTGTGGGTGTGTGTGTGTGTTTGGGTGGGTGGAAGACAAATAGAGAGGAAGAAACAGAGAGAGTCTTACAAAGGAAGTAAAGGAGGCACAGACCAGAAATAGGAAGTGGCAGGTTTGGAAAGTGGGGGCCCTTGGGGGCCATCACAGACTTTGGAAGTGGTTTGATGTGTGTGTGTGTGTGTGTGTGTGTGTGTGTGTGTGTGTGTGTGTGTGTGTGTGTGCGTGTGTGTGTGTGTGTGTGTGTGTGTGTTTCTTTGTGTGTGTGTGTGTCTGTGGAGGGAGGTTACTGCAATTAATAATCTACATTTTCACTTTTGTCATTGTTGTACTCTAGTAATACACTGGTATTCTGGAGCCTTTTTCTGTCTCGTAGGGTACCTCCTTTCTTCATGTTCTCTTTGAGTACTGTCTGTCTGGGTCGGACCTGCCTCAGCAGTCTCCTCAACACTGGACTCATTACTCTGTTTAGGTTGTCCCTACCCTGGGTGACTATCTTAGGTGGTGCATGTTCATAATTCTCAAGGTCGTCCCTCCCGTCACAATCTGTCTGATTCTGGCCATATGTGTCAGCTTTGGTGACGAATTTCACCAGCCTATGGGACTTTTAGTCCTTAAGGACTTTTCCTGTTTCACGATAGTACACATTATGTGCCGGACTGTATTCATCATAGACAACAAAGATCCCCTTTTCCCACCTAGAATTCAGCTTCTTCTTATCCTGTTTCTAAACATAGCATTTAGAGCCAAATATCTTCATATGAGAAAGATTAGGTGTCTTGTCTTTGAAAACACGGTAAGGTGTCTGCTCTAGTCGCTTACTGCGGATTTGGGCTGCTGTCTGTACAGCATTTGTCCATAATTGCTTTGGGAGGTAACTCTCCAATAGCATGCATCTTAACATCTTGAATAGGGTTCTCCAACCTATTTCGGCAGTTCCCTTCTGATGAGTTGAGTAGGGTGCACTTGTCTCGTGCCTTATCCCATTACTCCTAAGTGAAGACTGGAACTCTTGCCCAGTGTACTCTGTGCCAATAGCAGACGGTATGCACTTTATCTTTCCATATAGGGCTACGTCTGCTATGAATTTTTCTGTAGCTTTTGTTCACTCTATGCTTTAATAAAGTATGGAAAAATCATCCCGCTTTATTGTAGTAATTCAGCAAATGCTGTTGCATACCTGTAGCCATCTTTATCTACTGGTTCTACAGGGCCGCAAAGGTCTGTGTGAACTAGCTCTGGTACAGTTGTTGCTTTAGCATCTTCCTGTCTGTTTCTGTTTTGTGGGAATTTTCCTTGTGTGCACATTTCACGGTGTTGATTGGACCTGTCATGTTTTTGTTTTATCGACATCCCTTTAACCACCTTTTCTAATTTTGCAACATTGTCAAAATTACAATGACCAAGTATCCTATGCCACGTTTGAATGTCATGACAGCCACACACTTTATCAACGTTTTCATTTTTCTACTGTGCTAAGGTAATACAGTAATACAATACCATACACATCCATTTTGAACTTGGTACCATCTTCGTGGAACAGCCAGTTATCACCGTCCTTGAAGTTGCTGCTTTCACTAAAAAGATGTTTTGTGGAAACGATAGGATGTAGAGTGCTTGCCTGAGCCTCGTTTTCACTCGTTGTCCCTCGCTGTCTGACATGTAGAGTTCGGCGTCTCCCCTCATTTTTGCCATCCCACTTACCTTGGTTTCGTCTGCCGGCTCGACGACGTGGTCCTTGGGTTTGAAACTCTTGTTGACTGTTTTGAACTTTGTGGCGTTGTTGATCGTGTGTTGTAGTGCCGCAGTCGACCATGAGACCCTTCTTATTCCCTCTTTGTGTGGAACAGTCCCTCAGCTAGAAGAAACAGAAAGATGTAGGCTCTGCCTCCGTCTCTTTGTTGGCTTTCTTCACATGGTCACGGCCTCATCCTCAACCGCGCCATCTTCCTTGCTGTAGAGCATGCCATTTTCGTTGCTCTTTTCTCGCCTGGGGTTTGTCAGGACGTGTCCTGGCCATGTGTTCCTCTTTACCGCACGTGTAACAGCCAGGTCCATTTTCTTTACTCTTCCTCTTCCACGCAACTTCGTTGCCCCGCTATTCTTCATCACATTGTCTCCTTCTACATTCACATCACTTGTCCCATATTTTTTGCCACGCAACTCCATGTGCGCGAGGAACCTTGTTTCCCAGAGTTTGTAATTTTTCTCATCAGTCTGAACCAACTTTGGTCTGCATGACTGGGCCAATAGCCTGTAGCGTTAGACATTCCTGCAGCAGTCTATCGATACAAAAGCCACCAAAGTGGTTAGCTAGCACCCATGGTGCCCATATTCACAGGAGAAAAATGACAGTCCTCGTCTCTTTGGTCTGGGAACTGACCGTTTATTCATTGTGCTCTCAATAGCATTTTTCTGTGTGCCCAGACACACGTTCTAATATGATGTCATTGCGTAAGCACGTCAACATGGCTTTGCTACTCATATCACTAAATATGCTTAACATGTATATTCTGGCTGTCCTAAACTGTGTGTTTTTAGTGTTGATTGCACCCAGTTGTTGGAAAGCCAAACACAGTCTGTGCTCCCAGATGTTGACAGATGTTACATGAACAACCTCATTTCCCGTTCCTCTGTGTGTGTGTGTGTGTGTGTGTGTGTGTGTGTGTGTGTGTGTGTGTGTGTGTTTGTGTGTGTGTGTGTGTGTGTGTGGCACATAGAGAGGGAGACACAGTAAAGGAAGTAAAGGAGGCACAGACCAGAAATGGGAAGTGGCAGGATTAGAAAGTGGGGGCCCTTGGGGGCCATCACAGACTTTGTAAGTGGTTGGATGTATGCGCAACATATGAACAACCTTACTTCCTCCTTCCTTGCATAGCCTTTCTGTATCCTCTCTGGAGACCGTCTTTCTGGTTTGCTTGAGATATTCAAAAAATACAACAACATTTCGTAAAACCAACTTCAGCACTGCTGCGCTCTTGGGGACTGCCGTCCACTGTGCTGTTCCAGATGTTCTTTCAATTAATAAAACACACAGAATTTGCCTCACCCAGATGTGTTTACTTCATGAGCCCCAGTATCATCTAAATACAAGAGCAAAACAGACAGGCAGGGTAACAGCTGGAGCCCTCAGTAGAACTATAACTAATGCGGCTCTCCCTAGTGGCCTGGAGTGGTTCTTGCACACAGGCAGCTGTGCACATGCAGTAAAGAAGTGGGAGACTGGGGTGGTTTGGAGTGGTGGGACCTTTACTTGTCATCTGTCACAGGTCCAGCTGGTACTGACGTCTTGTGGCTTTAGCTGTTGTTTTTTCCATCCCATCTCCGTCTATCCTGTTGTCTGGTCCAATCCTGTTTTGCCCGGTCCTATACCCCTTTTGTCCTATTTCTGTCCCATCCCACCATATTTTTCCTATCCTGCCCTGTCCTAAACAATCCTGCTTTGCTTTCCTATCCTACCCATTTGTCTTGGCCTGTCTTGTCCTATCTTTTCCCATCATGTCCTTCTCTATCCAATCCTTTTCATATCCCATCCCATGCTGTACTTTCCTAACCTATCTTGTCCTGTCCTGTTGTGTAGTGGATCCAATGTCCTGCACGGTGACTTCTTTGTTCCCAGTAATGTTGTAAACAGTTAGATATCATGCCTTACACAAACAGCTCATGTAAACATGGTTTCAATCTTAAGTAGAGCTCTTAACATTAAATATGACAAATATGACTTAAGTTAAACTTAAGTTAAAGTTTGGCAAATCTGGACTGCATGAGTGTGGTTTAATCAGATTTGATTGCCAGTGGCCTGGCTATGTAGGAAAACCACCACGCAATTGCCATCAAATTTTGATTTCAATGTTACTGAACACTGATTGGTGCATGAATGTATTTAAATTTTGCCAATGAGCACCACCTATTTCAAAACGGAGGAAAGAAACTTAAATCCAAAAAGGATACAGATTGAAGCTTTGGTAAAAAAAAAACTGCACTGCTTACAAACATATTTCACACACATTTTACTTTATACAGCCTATGAAAACAGATCATATGTTGTCAATGCAGCTTGAGAGAATATCTTATTTCTACAGTAATCCATTTCTGTTCAGCCACATGTCAAGGTCACACCTCAGCAATGGCAGCAGCCCTCCTCTGGAACAAAAACGGATCAAAGTTCTCCCTGTCCTCTCTCGCTGTCATCCTCCCACTGCTTCATTGACTCAGCCACTGAGCAGAATCTACTCTGATGGCACCCAGTGGAACTCCAGCAGTCACTGCTGGAAGAGCAGTGAGAGAGAGAGAGAGACAGAGAGAAAGAGAGAGAGAGGGAGAGAGAGAGAGAGTGTGTGTGTGTGTGTGTGTGTGTATGTGTGTGTGTGTGTGTGTGTGTGTGTGTGTGTGTGTGTGTGTGTGTGTGTGTGTGTGTGTGTGAGGAGGATTCACATGCATGTTTGTGTCACACAGTCCAGCTGGGAAACATCTGTCTTCAAACACTGAGACCCTCACAAAATTATTCACTCATTCATTTCTCACATGAGAATTATACAATAAAATATGACAAAGTGGACAAGCCACCTAAACTGACCCCTCTCAGTTTACCCAGCCTTCCTGCAAACAAATTTAACCTTAGCCTACAAACTATCATTCTTCATAAAGTCACAAAGTCTCATTCTTCCCGTCACTGCTAGCTTATGACTCAAGGAAACGTCAAGCAAACCTGAGCAGTAAATCCAGATCCTCTACTTTGTGACTCAGCTCTCTCTCTCTTTTTTATGACCATGGTGCAAAATGACTCCTACATAACTGGTGCAGCTTCCACTAAGCAGCGGTCAATCACATAATTGCTTTTACCCTCACTCGTAAATAAACCTGCCTTCACATTGGAAATACAACTTCCCGTCGTAGACGTTACACATCAACGTCTACATCAGGTGGTTGGACCGTTGGGGCTTTCAGAAATTATTTTAATATAGGCTAGATGTTTCCAAGATGACAGTTTTAAACTATGAACGCTTTGTCATCAACATTTTATCAGAATTGTGCAGTCAAAATATGCTGTATTTGATTTTATTACTCATGGGATTCAACTTTATTACAAGAATTAACGTTTTCAAACAATACTTCCCAATGAATTTCCTTGAGTCTGAAGCAATTTAATGCAGTGTTTTCATATTTAGTAAGCTAAACTTTAAGCTTTAAATTAGCATAAGTAGGCTGAGCTAAATTTTACTAATTTATTGCTTCTATGTACAGTAACTGACAGCAAATACCATAGTGATTCAACCAAACAGTGGAAAATCTTTTTACGGTTTGACAGCAAAAAATCAGTGAAAAAGAAATTAAATGTGCCCTTCAAAGTTGTAAAGTAATCCCAAGAAAAGGGATGACAAGAGATGTTGATGTGACAACAAATGATGCCTGAAGATAAACTGCATTCTGTATTTTGAATTAAGCTGAAACAGAGCTTACAATGACATGCAAGTTTTTAATGTACTGTATGCCAGTTTTTGAAAGACTGGTTGGTTATTTGGGACTCAAACACAATCAAACAGAGGAAATTAAAAGCTAATAGCTATGATGTGTTTTATCTTTGTTTGAAAATACATGACAGAACATTGGTCTAATGCTACTTACCACTGCCTCTTAGCAATGTACAATAATTTTGAGTTTTTGGTTGTGAACATTGATTGTAGATCGCAGATTAGCACGGTAATGAAAAGTTTATTGCAGTATTATTGCTACTCTTGTAAAGTAAATCAAAATCAGTTTTTACTCCTCTGGCCTCAAGCCCTTAAATTTAGGACAGAGCAGCCACACACATAACTTAAGAAACCAGACTGCTCCAATCTTTGGGTAGAGACATGTGTGAGGTGGGGTTGGGCATAGAGGACAATAAGTGTGTTTGTGTGTGTGTGTGTGTGTTTGTGTGCGTAATGCAGGGACAGGGGACAGGGTGTTTTTAGGGAGAGTGCAACCTGTCTGCACGAGAGCAGAAGGTATCCACATACACACAGGTGCATGCAAGCTGCATATGTGACTAAATGTGGATAAGTGTGAGAATGTGTGACATATGCATAGATACAAGCAAATAAACAGGCCAGCAAACAAACACGTGTAGGCCCAGACAAACACTGCGACGCACATCACTCACTCACGAAAAGGTCTTAAACTCATTATCTTGCTTTCCTGATGATATGTTTTTAAAATTAAGCTATCGTCATCACATAATGGGACAAAATGACAAGAACACTTTACAGTGTGGTGCAATCAAATACAATAGTCCTGCAAAAACACTAACAATGATGTAAATGGTGCAAGTCTCAGGCAATGAAAATATGTCAGCATGATCTTGCTTGACTATGATACATTTGTGATGTGAGTGACTACATGACAGCCAAATACTATGTTTCTATGGTAAAATGAATAAAACTGAGTTTTATTCTACACTCCCTTGATACATAAACATGATGAACATGAAATTTACCATAAGAATAACATGAAACACCAACTTTTTTATAATTTATAGGTTGGAGGCAGCTTTTTACATATATGTATATATACTGTATATCTGGTGATCTGGTACTGCAAAATAGGTGACCCAGAACTGAGCCATGCTGGACCATAATGGCTCCCAAGCTGTCCTGATGTACAGCACACCTTCAACACCGTGGCTGCAGCTGCTCTGTCCTGTCTCGTGTGTGCATATTGCATTTGTGTATTGCGTGTGTGCCTGTTCTTCTGTGCACGTATCCCCTGCACAGGGTCTGTCTGGCCGCAGCTGTCTCTACCTCTATGCAGGTCTCCGGGGCGAAGCTGACCTCTCTCTCCTGAAGCCACTTCAAAGAGACCAGGGATGGGCTGTAGGGGTAAGGGGTGCCGGGCCGTCCAGCACGGCTGCTGCATTCCTGGGCTTTGGGAGCTGGGGCTGGAGTTAAGGTAGGGGGGTGGGGGGGTGGAGGGGTGGAGGGGGGTTGGGTGTGTTGCAGGAGGGGAAGGGAGTCACAAACATGGGGGGTAATATGGGGTTTTTGTGTGGCAGGAGGGCAGCGACAGGAGGCATGGGAACGGGGGTAGGGATGTTATAGTCGAAAGCTTGAAGTTTAGCTTTGTGTGTGTGTGTGTCTGTATGTGTGTGTGTGTGTGTGTGTGTGTGTGTAATTCACTCGGCAGCGCACCTTCTCACCCACAGGGAGCTAGGGGTCCAGCTTGGCAATAGCTGATGGCAGATCGGCCCGGAGGGCCACGGTTAAATGGAGGTCTCGATGGAAAAGACAGATTACCGGCCAAACACACCGATAAAGAAGGAAGGATACAGCTCTGAAAATATATATGCATTTCTGAAGTTCCATAAAATGAATAAGGAATTAAAGGAAAACAATGGAAGGAAAGAAATATGCACACTGAAACAGATTTCTAGTACAAACTGTTTAGAGCTTTTCACCCCCTCTCTTACATACATGCACATACATATACATATATTGAAACCTAACATGCCCGAAGTTCACAAGCATACTGTACACCATGTGTGGCACTTGTGGGTGAGATCACGCACTAATAAGCAGAACATACCTGGAGGATCCCACCTTAAAATGTTGTTGTTCTACAGCTGATCTGACTGGACAAACTCACTCTTCCAGTGCAAAGATTGTGCATAATTATGCCTCGAGGGAACCCAGAAAATAGACCAGTGCAAATATTATAAGATCACTGTTAATCCAAGTCCCTATGAAATAAAGATAATGTAGAGACTAACATATCAGGGTTGATACAATGAAATTAACTGACGTTTTTTATTTTTATTGGTTCATGCAGCACACATCCTATTAAAAAAGTATGTATGTCTAAGCTCTCCACATTTTCTACATTTGTCTACTTTTTTTTTTATAAAAATACTTTTTGTGGAAAATAATAATTTAATAAACATTCATTTAATTCATCTTTTTACAGATAACAGACGTTCAAACATGCCATCTCAGGGTTATGGTTTCAGCACAAACTTCTCTTTTTAAATGTTACACAGACATTTATTATGTCAATATGATCAAACCATATGCTTTTGGTAATCCTCTGACATTTCCTCTAGTGCCACCAGGAGGTCATCTTTCACTTATCCTGTGAAATATCTCAACATCTATTTGATGGATTAGCACACACATTAAAAGAGACGTTCATGTTTTCCATACAATTTATTCTAATGGCTTTAATTGTCCCCTGCTTTTTCCTGTAGAACCACTTTAAGGATGACATTTTAATTGAAAAGTTTATTGAAATTTGGTGCAGTCATGCATCCCCTTCCTATATATAATATATATATACTGTGGTTTATGACAAATGCCTGCAGAACTAATTACATTCTAAGCATCCCATCATTGTAACAGTGAAGGACTAACACTTTAAAGGCAAGCATAAGTTGACAACTGACTCTAAGTTGTTTGTACATGTGTGTGTTGTATGGGACACGTCTGGTCACAGTAATAGCAACAGAAGGGCTCCCCTGTGTTACATTTTTCATTTTCAAGCTGTCTCTTTACTCCAACCTCCATCCCCCCCCCACCAACACACACGCACACACACCTTGCCTGGCTGCTGGTTTTTACCCATGCTCCCCCCCTCTGCACACAGAGCAAAAGGCCAGCTGATGGTAATATGTGTGTGTGTTAAGAGCGGCCAGAACAGTACACACATATTATCTGACACACTAAGTCCACCTGTGTCTGCACTCTGTGGCCTGCCATGGCCCCATACCTACACCCTCTGCCACTGCTGCCCAGACTCCACACTCCACACCATATGGGGAGACAGGCAGGGGGAGAGAGGAAATAGAAGAGAGAGCAGATGAGGCAGGATGTCATTGTGAAGGATGTTAACAAATTTTTAATTTACATCAGTATATCATTCTCAAATTTAAAATGTTGGCATATTACTGTAATCGCATTGTATATGGTACAAAAGTAAAATGGTAGAGGTAAAAGGATTGAAGAGATTTAATGGGATGGAAGAAAAAGAGGATGCGCCCTTAAGTTTCCCTCTTGACAACTTTAAAGTACTATAGTACGGCAGATAATGCTTCTAGCCTAATAACCTGTTCATGAATTCCAATAAGGCACTATATCAACAAAAGGAGTCCAAATGTCCCCTGAACATTTTGGTTTACAGTAGACAGATCAGCTATTGAGTAAAGGTTTTTGTCATTTGCTATGCAGCCGTCTGATCCTTCTAACTATAATTTAAGATACTGCAAAGCACTTTTAAAAGGCTGGCCGTACTGACTAACAGTTACTGTAACTACTTAGCCACCAAGTTTCTGTAAACAATAGACTTATACATATGTATACAACTACACAAAGACCTAACAACAATTTATCCACTGCTTTGATTACAAACAAATTTGCCAAAATTGTCAGAGTGCTGCATCACATCCAATTAACCAATGGATAAATGACTCCACTGATAGAAAATTCTTTGATTCCAATTTTTTAAATGTGAAATGCACAGGTTTTTGGTCTACCGATCAGCCTGGTCAAGCCATTTACTTTAGACACATGCTCTTTTTAAAGGGGAACAACTTTTAACACTTTTGCAAGGCACAGTATCCGTGTCACATTCTCATTAGGGGCTGAGCCCCCTAAAGGTCTAATCCTAGAATTACCCTTGGTAATAATCAATGGGTTTAAGGGTCCTGCTACTGTGCATACTGGCTCACTGTCACACGTTTGTCACACTGTCATAGATAACTGGTAAGCTTCACTTGAATAGACAATCTTGCCATAAAAATATTAGTGACACCTGTGCTTGATCAAAATAAAAATAAAAATAAAAATTGTGAATCGACTAATTGTTTCTACTGTAACTTGTACTGTTGGGTAGCTTAATTGATATCAGAACATCACATTTTATAAGCTGAGTTTTGTAAACAAAAATCCAAAAAAATGTTTAGCCTAAAGCTGTCAAATAATTGTAGTACAAAGTAGGCTACAATAATTAAGTAGAAAGTGGCATGAGAAGGAATCACCCCTCCGGACAACTGGACACATGACTGTTGTGCTGTCTGGGTGTCTGGAACCACGGATGCAGGCTATTAAGAGAACCAGAACCAGTCCGTCTGGCTCAGATAAACAGCTTTAACACCAGCTGATTCTCGCGATGGTTGACTTATTAGACGGTCTACAGACACACGGGATGTTGGATGGGATGATGAGAGAGGAGAATCACACGCCGAGCTGAATCCGTTAGTACCGAAAACGGGAAAACGAGGCGAGACGGTAGGCTGTGTGTGTGTGTGTGTGTGTGTGTGTGTGTGTGTGTGTGTGTGTGTGTGCGCGCGCGCGCGGCTGTGCATGAGCGAATAGGGGGTTGCCTTTTCTCCGGGTGACGTCACGAGTTTTCCTGAAAGTCAACAGTGCAACATCCGTTGGCTGCGGTTAACGATAGCTTTTCATTGCCTTTTTTGAAAATCCGTGTGATGTGTAGTTTTATTATTTCTGCCCGGCTCGTAACGGTGACAAAGGACGGTTGACTTGCTAGCACTTTGACGGTTTACCTTGCAGTTCCGTTACTCATTAAGAAGGGATGAAAAAAAAATAAACCCTGCGGTTTATGAACAGCAGGTGCACGGGAATACCACAGCACCTGCCGTCGCTACAGGTAATTAATGCTGTTAGCTAGCCTCTCTTTTATGACAGTGAACATAACAGAAATCGCGCTAAAGATAGCTGGATAATGTGTGTTTATGTCGTGATAACGTTCGCAAGGTGGGGGCGTCACCTTTTGACGGAGACGTAATGCTTGTACTAGAATTTACGGTTGAAGAGTTGCCCAGTCTGCGTCCGCTCATGTCTCGAAAAAAGGTAACGTCAGTTTTGTTGACCGGAAGTTGCCTAGATATGCTTTACATACAGTCTGTCGCTGCATGCAACATGCATCAGTTTGACAGCCATCTAATACCATGACGCAGATGATGTAGATGGTCTAACGTTACTCAGTAGTAGGGTAGCCTACTATCGGTTTAATGAACAACATTTACATGTTCACATGTGTCCCATCAGCTAAATAGACACCCCAAAATGACATTCCTAAGGTTTGAAGCAGCTGTATATCATGTTGATTTTAATAGCTGTAGTAAAGTAAGTAAGTGGCTTGATATGGGACTGCACAAGTTGTCAAATTTTTCGTCAGTTTCTTAATCTTACTTGTTATTTGAACATATTATTTAACATTTTTAAAATGGAAGAAGATTTGTACAAAAAAACAAATAATGAGAAAAAAAGTAATGTATCCAAGAAAAGTATCAAAAGATTTCAAATGATACCCAGCCATACATACGTTTCATGTGTTTACAAAACCATTGTTTTTAATTGGCCAAGTAGCCTCCCGAAGACATACTTTGCTCACATCTGTTATATTTTCCTGTCATGTCTAAAGCACACATAGGGCCGCGATTATCAATCATTTTCAATATCAATAAATGTGTTTATTATTTTCTCAGTGAATTGATTAGTCTATAAAATGTTAGAGCCCAAAACTCAGTCACTGCATTTATATGCATAAGACTGCAGAAAATCGACTTGAATCCTAAGCGTCTGAAGTGCTTGTAAAACACAAGCTCTTACCTGTGCTGTCGGCTATATTGATTAAAGTACAAGTGTTTCATCCGTCAGACATGTGTGAGATGTACAGTTAAAAAACTGATGAATGGTTGTCACCTCCTGTGTCAGCAGGATGTAAGATTTGAGGTCCTGCCAAAGGTTGGCTTGCATTTTAGGAAGAAGATGTGAGCTCTGATGCTTTGCATGAGGTATGATTGGGCCGGGGATTTGTTTTGAAAACAGTTGTTGGTATGTTAATGGTTTGTTTATTCAAGAGTGTGTGTGTGTATGTGTGTGTGTGTGTGTGTGTGTGTGTGTG
>NC_048423.1:6464389-6486046 GCF_013103735.1 Etheostoma cragini | reverse complement strand
TGTGTGTGTGTGTGGGCACAAAGGAAATCAATGAAAACATTTAGCAACCTTGCATTGGAGAATGGTTGAAAGTTGTTGAGATTTATAACATGTGAACCTCTGGTGGGGTCTTTAAAGGTCCCATGGCATGAAAATGTTTTTATAGGAGTTTTGTTAATAACATTAATAGCCATTCCCCCAGCATGCCTATGGTCCTCCGGTGGCTAGAAATGGCGATAGGTGTAAACCGAGCCCTGGGTATCCTGCTCTGCCTTTGAGAAAATGAAAGCTCAGATGGGCCGATCTGGAAAGGGGGAGGTAATCCTGCCCTTACGATGTCATAAGGGGCAATGTTACCTCCCCCTTTCTCTGCTTTGCCCGCCTAGAGAATTTGGCCCACCCATGAGAAAGACCCTACCTTCCAACCCCCCACCCCCCCAATAGCATTTACAGCTTCAAACCCAGGAATAGGGAAAGCTCATTGTGGGACTGGCTCTAGTAACTGTAATTCTGCACCATGGCTGAATTTCAGGAAAGAGTCTTAGAAAGATACAGTATTAGGGACCACTGAGGCCTATATGAAAGCATCCAAAAAAGCAGCATGTCATAGGACCTTTAAGGATAAGGAAAATACTTATAGTTTTAGCCATTAGGCTACTCAGGGTTTTGCTTCTTACTGTGATATAAGCAGAGACCAAGGGTGAGTGCAGCAGTGTAACAATGTAAATATAAACAGCAACGTTTTGGTCATGTGTCAGAGCTGTGTTTTGATTGTATTAGTTTTGTCTATTTGCATTCCCTTATTGCCTCGTTGTGTTGCTTGATACATCCAGGTTGATCAACGGTGCGGTGGCTTACTGTCTGGTCCCTGCCATGTGTTTCTGTTTCTATTTCCTGTGATTCTGAGTTTGTTTTCTCACCATTTCCTTTTCTTGTCATTTTTTTGTTCCTGTTGTTGCCTCTGGAATGAAATATCATGAAATAAATGTTGTCTGGCAGGTGCTTCCCCTGGCATGGTTGGTTCTTCATGGCAGTGCATATCTCCATAGCAACAGCTGCCCTGGTGACAAGGGGTTGCCACTGTCTGGACATTCTGCTCCTCTCTTCTCTTCTTGTTTCCTCTTGTCTCCTCTACTCCTGCCATGCGTGTCCGGATTAAGGTTAAAGCTAACTGAAGCTTCATTGAATTACACTGTAGTCTTAAAGCTTAATGCAGAACTGTACAGTACCTAAACAGGATTCGATCCCCTTGGATCTAATTATAGGCCTTTGTATCATTTGAATTTTCTTCTAAGTCAATGCTAGGAAATTTTGGTATCAATAGATCAACAATCCTTTTTTACCGTACACAACACAGTTTTTTTGATATATTATATTATTTGACATGTTAACGATAAGTAATAGTTTAGATATTCCAGATTTATTTTGGTCACTACTAAAAACTTAGTCTAAAATGTCATTCTAAAAATGCTCATAACAATTTCCCCAGAGCCCTTTATATGTCTTCATATAAATCGTTGTTGGTTGTGTCCAACCAACAGTGTAAAGCCCAAATATAAAACCGCAAAGTTCGCTAATTAAAAAGCAAACAGCAAAGATACACAACTGATGGTCTGTGTTCCATTTGGTGATAATTCTAGCATCCGTGTCGACTTGAACTTAACTGAAATCAAATTGTTATTAGTGACAATCTGTTGGCAGTTTGTGCTTATCTCGTCCTTTTCAGAGGGATGAAACGTGATTACCATCTCTTTAATTTGGGCCTACTTAAACCTTTGCACCAGGGCTAGGATGGGAGGACTCCACTTTTCTACTTCTTAATAGTTCTGTGTTATATATATATATATATATATATATATATATATATATATATATATATATATATATATATATATATATATATATATATACTGTAAAAGGTTACAAAAAATGAAAGCATTGTAGCAGGGTAGTGTTGTACTAGTCTGCATGTGTTCGTCTGGTTTTAGATTGGTCAGGACACTGCTGTCTCAACGTAAAAAAAAGCTCTTTGTCACCTACTCGGGTGTGCGAGTGTGCAAGTGTCTACAGCAGTGTAGACACTAGCTGATCTGAATACTTATTTCCAGCTAGATGGCTATGACCGCTAGCCTAGCCATCGTAGTGCTGGTCTCCATTCGGGCTGAGCAGTGTAGTTGTTGCGCGTTGTGTAATACAGTTTATTATGGTGCATTTGAGGTGAACGTGGCTGCCATGCAGACAGAGAGAGAGAGCGAGAGAGAGCGAGAGAGAGCGAGAGAGAGCGAGAGAGGGGAGGGAGAGACGGAGAATGGGAGTCTGACAACAGAGAGGTGCAGAGATTTGGGCAGAGAGAAAGAGATTGCGAGAGCATCCCTAACTGCCGTTGTAGCTATTTATAGCCAAGCCCTACTCCACAGTCCTGAGATGCTCTTCCACCTCCCACATATAGACAAACCAGCCTACACAAGCACACAAAATAATTTGACGCTCAGAAAAGTAGATTGGCTTTTGCACACAGCACACCCTGCTCATGAAAATATCTCTGAATGAATGAGGCAGAGCTCAGGCGCATTTGTTTGGCAATCAAGGTCAGTTATTGCTTCATCAAGAGTTCTGCAATAATTCCTCCTGTTTATCAGGGAGAGTTTTAGTGATAGAAAGAGGAACTGGGTGTATGATTGGATGGGGAAGAGTGGAGGAAGCATTTGTCCTCTCAATACTTGTTTGTCTTGTCAGATTGTATGAAAGGGTTTTGCAGGTAAAGAGGGGAGAGACGGAGCAGCAGAGGAAGAGAAAAATAAATCCATGCCTTCTTTTTTCTTTATTTTTTTTCTCCTTTCACTTCCTTCCAGGCTGAGTCACTGCTGGTAAGGAGGAAGGTCTGGAGAGGGAACGAGAGAGGAGGAGGTGGAGGAGGAGGGGGAGAAGAAGAAGAAGAAGAAGGGAGGGAGGCAGAGAGATAAGCCACAACAGGAAGCAAAACGACACGCACACACACACACACACTCTGAGAGGGAGATTGCGCGAACGAGAGGGTGAACGGGAAAGGAAGGAAGGGAGGGAGAGTGACGCGGAGGCTGGGAGAGCCGGCCCCCCCTCCTCCTCTTCTCCTCTCCTCCTCCTCTCCCTCTCCTCTCCTCCTCTCCTCCCCTCCTCCCTCTCTCTCTCTCTCTGTGGAGCAGGCGTGTAGCGGCATCAGACTCGGCGTGAAGGAACCATGAGCGATGTCACCATCGTTAGAGAGGGATGGCTCCAGAAACGGGGTAAGTACATCTAGTACCTCTCTTCTTCTACTCCACTCCTCTCTACCTCTGTGTTCTCTTCTCTTCTTCTCTGCCTCTTGTCTAGACTGAGGGCCTGGCCGCATGTCCACATGTGCCGGTGGGAGGATCTGAGTGTTTGCGAGTGAGTGTGATGCATGGATGTCTGATGTGTAGTGTACTAGTATATACGTGTGCGTGTTTTCCCCCACAGAGATGTGTCTCTTTATGATGAGCTTGGCTGGCTGTTTGTTTACTAAGCCTCTATGTGCTGCAATCAGTTTTTGTCTGAAAAAGAATGTGTGCATGGGTATGTGCATGTACTTGTATGCACAAGTGTGTGTGCAGTTAATAACATCTACTAGGCCTGTAGTTACACTGCTGATGCAGTGTTCTGTCGGCGTGTCTACTACTCTGTAAAATCAAGTTAGTTCTGTCTATCTGAGGTATTATAGTTGTTTTTTAAGCTCTGAATGGTGACACTGAGAGTCATATGACATGGGGTTGAGGGGTTGGTTGGGGTGGAGTTGAGGGGGGCACTGACAGCATATCCTGTTTACAACCAAATAAATAGGAAATGGTTAAATAAAAAACTTGTAAAAGTAGAACATGTAGCAAAGATAGTACTTTCCTGTTCTCAGAAACACACACTGCTTTATGTTCAGTGAGTGGTTGCTGCAACAGGTGAAAAGTAATTTGTAGTAGGGTCAAACTGAACCAGAAACAGTGGAAAACTGATATAAAGAAGCTCTGTGATGACTGTAAAACCAAAATTGCACTGTCCGGAGTTTGACATTTGAGCCGGGGGGTGGGGGCAAAAGAAAACTCATTGTAGCAGCTGAGACCTGTCCTACTACTTGGGGAACACAGCACAAGCACTTATGGACAAAACAAACATGCTAAATAAACATACATGTTTATTTTAAAGCAGATTTAGATTTTTATGAAACAATTCGCTTTTATGAAATTCAATAGCGGCACGACTGTCCTGGAACGCAATAGACAGATGGTGGCGGGATACCCCGGTACTTAAGTTCAACACAAATGTAACCGTGAACAATCATTGTTTCACCTACAGTCTGTTAAGATGCCTCTCCAAATGCAGAACCGAAGCGCAATCACACCATAAACGTCACGACACATTCCGTATTTTCTGTGTTTTGCCGTAATCCAATGACAAAAAAATAGGTAATCCACAGCAATCAGTAGATCCACAAAAAGGGTCCCGGTGTATCCAGAAAGGCTTACGTGTGTCACATTCACCAGCCAGCTCCAAACGTGAGTGAGGCCTCTCCACTTTACCATTTAAACAAAGTTAAATAAAACACATATAAGTCCAAATTTACACAACACGAGCCATCAGTTAGTAAGTTGACAAAAAATGTATATGGCATTTAGGCAACCTTTATTGCATCGTTGGCCCAACAAGATGTCCAAACTAGTGCAACAGTAATTTTTCGTTTTTTTGCGTCCAGCATATGCGTTGACCATGTCCAAATGGACAATGGGAGCAAAAACTCTGCGTATAGTCTGCAGCCGATATGGTCCACGTGGCGTAAATGTACGCATAGGCTCTGTGCGGCCGTCCGTGTTATGTCCGCACAGCCACTCCGCTACAGGGGGTAGCGTAGGGATCTGCTGCACATGTGTAGAATGCATGCTTTTTTAAAGTGGATGGTACAAACAGCTATGCGTTCATGGTCTATTTTTTTCTGAGTTACTAAACATTGGCCCCAAAACCACAATTTCACGGGGTTTTGTGTCTGCTGGTGCTGATTCCTCCAGGCACAAATGTATGGGAATGTGTATATGTGTTTTAGTGAGAGAGTCTCTGGGATAGAACAAGGGGGATTTCCAGACCTTTAGGCCAATGAGCATCACCCCCCTGATTATGTGATGGTGTCTAGGAATGTGTAACACAAACTGTTGAACAGAAAGGGACATGGATAAATACAGAGCGCAGGCTTCTGGGTAATGTAGGCTCTAAAACTCTGGCAAAGCAAAAGAACATGTTGGACAACAGAGTAATCCTTACTACATTGAGTGGATGCTCTCTCATATTGTGTGTTACACACACACACACATACGCACACACACACACACACACACACACACACACACACAGCACACATTTTGTATGCCTGAAGTAGAGGGTAGGATCTTTGTCTATGTATGCCAGGATGCCAGTGTGATCCTCAGACAGTCGTCTGTGCATATTAAGAGGAACACATCGCCCCCAGTCACGACGCAGTGCTACCAGTGTTCGTCAGTGTGTGAGAGAGGTAGAGATAGGGAAGGGGGGTGTTTGTTTGTGTCAGGAATATGAATGTTTGTCTAAATCATATGCTAAATCTTTGTCTGTGTATTTGTGTGGGGAGAAAAGCAGGGTCGGGGTGCTGACTCACTGCCCAGGTCGTGATACAGCGTAATACTGCAGTCTTATTCATTAGACAGCTTTTTACTGAAATGAAAGAGCAACTTTTTGTAATAAAAATATTATATTTAGTATAGTGTTTTGACTTTTCTCCTACCAAATGATGCACATTGTTTTGTGTTGAATTGAGCGACAAAGATAGTGACACTAAAAGACTGAATGAGTGTAAGCTTAGAAAAAAAATGAAATAAGATATGAAGAGAACAGACAAAAATAATGTAACATTATTAAAGCGGGATGTTCATGTTCTTCTTAGATGCGTCTCAGGCTTTCAATAAAAGCAATGATAAAACACTTTCGTAAAACCAGTGTCAGAAGAGTAAAAACTGCTCAGTCCTTGTGTATTGTTTGCCTATTAAACCATGCAGGTTAGATGGGTAGTTATATATCTGAGTGTTTTCATGTTAGTGATGGGGTAAGTCAGGGTAATATACTGTATATTCCCCATTCTTTTTTGTGTATGCAGGCAAATGTTTGTTAAAATCTCATATGCTTCCAAAATTATGCAATTTTGTTGCTTGAAAAATAGAGTAATTTAAAGATTTAATTAGTTGTAAAGGTGATTGTATGTACCCAGTCCTACTATGCAGAGTTTTTTCTTAAAGTAAACAGTCAGGTCAAGTATCGTGGTCATTTTGCTATAGACAACTTTATGCACCACAGAGATTTATATCAACATTGTCGTAAATTTCATTCTCAGGGCAACATACTTGTACATAAATTGAACATGGGCTGTACTGATGGTGATGGGATGGCTGTTCAGGATTTAGGGTTTACCCAAGATACAGCCCAAGCATGGTTTAGGTGTAAAAAAGCTGAATGCAGAGACTTAAGTTTGCACATCATGCAAACACCACCATTGAAAAGAGATTTTATAGTGAAGCGATAAGAAATCCTGTGTGTAAATGTATGTGTATTAGTTAGTGATCCCTACCAATGGCTGCACAGTTGTGCGGGAGTTTATTTGACCATAATTTGACCAGTATGGGAAATTGATAGTGATGATGGTTGTTTTTCAATGTTTGTAAATGTCTTATTGATTGATTGATTGATTGATTGAAAGAAAGTGTTTCCCCATTCATAGCACAAAGTATCTCTCTGCATGTTTCACGCCACTAACCATTAGAATAATTGGTCAAATGTAACACACTGTGGACTCACTGACTAACTTACACATGTCAATGGATGCTGATCACTGGCTATGGTATGTTTTCAATAAGCCAGCCGCGTCAGGATTATGTAAGACTGTCATTAGGAAACATTACACAGAATGGAAAGAATGAAGGCTTTCCCTACAATCCATCAATCAGTGTTTCACATGTAAAAAATTGATAAGAGATAAGACAATAAATCAAAGATCATATAAAAACAACCACAAGCCAATTATCATTTTGCAAAAGAGAGAGACAAACCTCAAGAACAACTTTTCAAAGTACAGTACAGTATGTCCTCACATGACCAAGTCTTTCGGTACTCATTTGGTCACTACCATGGCGATGATTTCCTTCCTCCTTTCATAAGGTCAGAGTGGGGAGTGCATTTGGCTGCATCATTTCTTTATCTTTGGAAATAATGAAAAGTGGAAATAAACATGTCCCAGAATCGGTCACAGATTATGGAATAAAGGTAACAGACTTGTAAAAAAATATCCAATGTTTGGAATGTATGTTCTGTTTGTAATGAATAAGACTGATAAATATTAAAAAAGATACTTTGACTGGCAGATGCTAGAAAATCTGATGAATAGATGTTAGCTACAGGTGTAGCCTTAGACGGACAATGTCTTGTGCTAATAAACATTCTGTCCCGAGTTACAAGGCTGTAATTTTCCAACTTTTAAAAATCTGCATGTGAAGTGTACTCCACTTAATTTCTGCCGAGGCCAGGAGTTACTACTGTCAGCCCATGTGAGTCCATAGAGGTCACAGTAAGCCACTGTAGTCGAGGATACTGTTACCTCCACCAGCGTCAGCCCACACAGCAGTCAGCACAACAGATGGCCAGGAGGGAAGAGAGGTGGAGAAACAAGGAAGGACAGAGACAGGGAGAACACCATCATATTTTCTTAAACGATTCCTATTCTCCAGATTTGTTTCTCTGCTAAGCTACTAATCGAAAGAGTACATCTATTTTAGAGTTGAGCGAGTCTGGTTACTGGCTGTGTTTTGACATAATCTAAGATCAATGATTCTTTGTCTCCCAGATGGGTTTAAGCAATTGCATATAAAATGAAGTTAAGAGAATGTTGCACATACTCTTCCTTACACAAATTAAAAGTTTTTAAATAAAATATTACTAAATGTATTATTATATTATGCAGATTAATATTTGAAATAGTAAGTGCAAGCATACATATTGTATTTAATGTTTGGCCCTTTATAGAAATTAAAGGTTTAAAAAGGTTCTAAAACCCCTTTGCGCAGGACTATAATCAAATGTGAATCTGCCATGCCTCATACTCTGTAATCTACTACAAATTAAGCTATAAATACCGTACAATTTTTCATCAAAGACAGTCAATTAATAAAATGGTAATTTCAGTAACTGGGAGAGTTTCTCTTTTTTTTTGGCAAGAGATGCCAATGGAAATGATTAATTGCATTTTGGGTAAAAATTCAGGGGGCTCGAAGGTGCTGTTGCATCATTCATACTGACATGATTTTGTATTGGACGTGATGCAATATTAAATAACATTGCTGCACCTATTGACATAAATGGGCTGCAGGTCTTGTTGTGGCTCTGTATCTTGTGCTTTTGCTCCTTATATCTTTTACATTGTTTGTTTTCAAATCACATCCATAATATGAAGAATTCTGATCAAAGTGGGGGCTTTTCACTATGGAGACAGTCAGGATGTGGCTCCATTAGGAAAATCCATTAATATGTCCCAAGCTGTCACATAATGCATTTTGCCATGATTGTATGATAGACATCAAGCTGAAATGCGAAGCAACACAAGGGCCCTGCTTTGCACTCTTTTCTCTGTACTCCCCATCCATGGGAACTGTATGGGCTGTACTGTATACGTTAGACTGCTGCAGGGTTCATTGGGTGCAGTGCAGTGAGGCAGCCATCTTTGCTCAGTGGGTTCAGTGAGTTCAATGTTGCTGGAGGCTGGCTGGCTGGTTGGATCAGGTGGCAGTGCCAGATCCCTGATATCAATCACCAGCCGACACTGCCGCTACCGCCGCCACCACTGTCTGCTGTGTCGCCCTTCTACTCTCCTCTCCTCCTCCTCCTCCTCCTCCTCCTCCTCCTCCTCTGTCCTACCTCTGCTGTAGAGCCTGTCAACACAACTCACCCCTTATATAGCAATTTACAATCCTGTTTCCCTCTCTGTCTATCCATGCATCTGCCTGTACTCCTCTTTCTATCCCCTCTGTTTCTCAAACTAACATGTATATACAGGGCAATAGCAGACAGGCAGACAGTACAGGCTTTGTTATGAATGGCATCCTCTTGCACATCCGGAGGAAGTATACGCTCCAATGTGGCTTTACAAACTGTCTCCATTGTCCTAAGAATGACTCACTCTACACTGCAGAGAATGGCAGTCAGCCAGACAATCAGACAGACTGACAGCACAGCGCAAACAGACAGTCTGCAGAGCCTACAGACAAACAGCACTGGAAAGACAGGCAGATAGACAGATTGTTTTTGACAGAAACAGTCAGAACAAAGATAGACAACTTGCCAATACAGAAGAGACCTGCAATGTGCAGGTACAGACAGTGTCACCTTTGTATTCAATTGGAATATGATATTGTTGTCATGCAAAGTTATTGAGTAGAACATTTCTATAATAAAACTTTTTTCCAAATGAAAGCTGCACCAGGCAAGAATGATGAATACACTAACTGACCAATTTACAATACCAAATTTAGGTAGCGACAGAGAACAATGTCCCCTTCTGTTGTGCTGTGCTGAATGCTTACTGGCAGCATATCTGGTCAAGGATGTAATTAATAAAAACTTAAGAACACAGTACAAAACTTAAGAGCAATAAAAAAGTCTAGTCTAAAGATGATCTTTTCTTTATCTATTCCTGTTTCTTAAAATTACTTTTGACACAGATTCAAAGAAGGAATGTAAAGAAATTTAAAAATGCATGTTTGCCACCTGTATAAAAACTGTATTCTAATGTTGTGATAACCTTTGCTCCACATTGGCCTGCACATGACCAGTTATACATTGCCATATAGCCGCTCGCTGTTTTGGCTATCTTTCTTTCAACTTTCCTTAAAGGTCCCATGACATGAAAATGTCACTTTTTTAACATTAAAATGAGTTCCCCCAGCCTGCCTATGGTCCCCCAGTAGCTAGAAATGGTAATAGGTGTAAACCGAGCCGTGGTTATCCTGCTCTGCCTTTGAGGAAATGAAAGCTCAGATGGGCCGATGTGGAATCTTGCTCCTTGTGAGGTAATAAGGGTTAAGGTTACCTCCCCTTTCTCTGCTTGGCCCGCTCAGAGAATTTGGCCTACCCTTGAGAGAGAGACATCATGGCTTTCAAACGAGCAAAGTAGCAGTTAGTCAAGGCAAAACCCTCAGCCTCCACCTTGCCCCCCCTTTCTCCTCCTCAATAGCTACAGACTCATAAACTAAGGCACATACTAAGGAAATCTCATTGTGGGACTGGCTCTAGTGGCTGCAATTCTGCACCAAGGCTGAATTTTGGGAAAGAGACTTTGGATATAGTAATAGGGACCACTAATCCACTAGACTGTATAAAAGCATCCAAAGAGCACAATCACATGGGACCTTTAAACTTATAGATAGATGAGTGTGAAGCTGTATTACTTTGCACACTCAGTCAGTCAATAAGATCCGTGGTAAGTGCTACAGTAGGACACATCCCTGTAAAGGCCAGAGAAACCGAGAGATGGATTAATGGATGAGTGAATGAATGAACTAATGTAGAGTGAGCCAGTCTTGGATAAATTAATGAATGAATGGATCAATGAATCAAGTGCTGATCACTGCAGAGGAAAAACTGGCATAGAGGAAGAGAGAACGGGGGAAGGAGAGTTTGAGTGATGGGGTTAGTTTGTAGCTCAGAAACATTGGATTGCTGACCTGATACATTTGATCACAGTGTGGATGGATACGTGCCCCTACATTTACATTTATTATTGTTACCAATTAATAAACTATATCCATTATCACCTCACTGTACTGTACAACGCAATGTCAAAATCCAGAATTTGTTTAAAATATTTTCCTTATTTGAAACATACTTGCATGTTGTTAATGTACTAATATACTATAAATCACCATTTGAACTAAGCTTATTAGACTCTTTGACTGCAAAAATGACAAATGATTTACTATGGATTATTATCCTTAGTTTCCCCAGTGTAGCCCACTTGTTGCTCATATATTGTTGCACATATTAACACATTCATTTCTATTTCTGAATATGAAATCATAGTGAACTGTTGTTACAATGAGGTTTTTTTTAGGGCAGAGCTTCTTTGAATTCCTGTGAATTGTGGGTTTCTTGCTTCGCTCAATTTTCTCTTCAAATGGTTTCTATCCATAACTATTCCACAGCCAACTGTTATGGGTTTTCTATTGTATTTCATGGCAATTCACTAGCTGCAGCAGCTCTGAAATCAGATTCTATGTTTAAGTGTACTAACAGAGATTAGACCTAAGGACCAGTGTGTAGTTTAACATCTTGAGCTACTGTGGGCTGTTTGGAGTAGGCTTTGGTCTGATTAGAAGAGGCAGGTTAGAGTGGGGGTTGTTTTGGCTGATTTAGGCCAACAGATTAGTACCTAGTGGCTAACAGCTAGTGTAAGTGTTGGCTTGCAGGAGGACCCCAGAGTGTGACCATTTGGTCTCTTGTCACTCAGTTTGTTTCTTTGGCCATCCAAGTCTACAAAAGATTGATCCATAGCTTTTCCTATCTATTATTATTATTATTATTATTATTATTATTATTTTAAAACACAACAGAATACAATGTATTCCTAGCCAGTGCTATCAAGGACCTGCAGAGCTCTTGTGACGGCTCCGAGGCCTAAAGACCTGTCATGTCCCTTTGGTTGCTGGGATCTGGGGATTGGCTAACAAGGACTGATGATTGACACCTGGATGAACTGATTGCTCACTCCTAAAGATTGCTTGGTTTGTTTGGACTTTGGGTTGAGTTACTTTTGCGTTCTTACATTGCTACCCCTACACACATCCATACACTACACACATTACTCATAAACTGACAGTACGTTTACCTTTTGTTTCTTTCAATAAATTTGAGTTCATTGAGCAAACGTGTGTTCTCCACATTTTGTAGGAGCCGTCACACTCCGTTCCAAACTGTAACTCCATTATTGGGTACAATAGATAATCAAATATACACTCCTATGGCTTAACTTGTTGAACTCTCATTTATCTGAGCAGATGATTGTACAGCAAGAATACGTTTTTGATACAGGAAAAGTTGTTTCAAACGTGGGCAATCACACCACACTGGTGGTCAGTGGTCTACATCTGGTTGCCTAGGGCAACCGGACAACCATTGTTGGTCTGAAACCTCAGTTACATCCTTGAAATATCTTCAACCAGTCTAATTTTTTTTCAAATAAGAGCCACTTACTCAAGTTTACAGTTGGCCCAGTCTTACCTTGCTCAACTGTTGAGCAAAAGTAAGCAGAGATTTGGGAGTCCATTAGCACTTTTTGTCAGATGGTTTGTATCTGAAACAAAGATGCTAAGAGATGCTAAGGTTGTCTTAATTTCAAGGAGAAATATATTTAAATGAACAGTATGTCATTTAGTATGTCATACCCAACTGATATATATGGGTCTTTAGGAAGCAGTGTCAGAGTTGATGAGTGTAGTTGAATGAATGTTGGCTAACAGTTAACATGTCTGCTGACATATAGTGTGATTGCAGCTATGATTTGACTTTCACAACTACAAAGCAATGCTGTATGCTGTATACTGGTTTAAATTTCCCCATACAATGTGATTTTTGTTTCATATTTTTACATATACCGCCACACCAGTTTGGAAGGGTTTTGGTTTAGTCAAAAAATCTAACAAAATGTAACCATTTTTGCCATATGGGCTAATTTTCACTTAGACTGGGTTGCACTAACAAGGTTTTATTTTTAAATCGGATTAAATCATGGTTTACCTTCAAATTTGTAGCTTAACATAAAGAAAAATACAATTTAAAACTCTTTAAACGTCAGTTTAGTTTTATTCCTAAATTGGATTACACTGTATTAATGTGACGGAGGTTTAACTTTTAAATTGGCTGCCTATTTGAGAGGGATTCAGCAAAATAAGCAATGTTAAAGTTTTTGGCATATCTATTTATTTGTGCAGTTTGCACAATGAAAATTGTTTACATTTTGCAACTATTCCATGCATTTTGTTCCCTTCATATATTGTATATTTGTGTGGGGCCAAACACACCCCACAAATATACTAATCAAAGTTTTCAGTATACGTGATGACATTAAAATGATTTTATATTCTATGTACTCCTGACAGTAGAAGAAGCCACTATAAACCTACTGTATATAAAGGCCCAGTAATGCAAAAGAAAAACAGGACTATGATAGTCAGTGAAACTGTCAGAATCTTAGAAAACACTGTCATACAAAGTTTTGGTCATACCGCCCAGCCCACCAACCGTAAAGCTTGCAGGTGTAATTTCTTGTTTGTGAGGATAATACTCATTAATATACCAAGGTAAACTCCACTGCTATGGCACCCAGATGGGATGTAAATATACAGTGAAAGCTTGTTTTCTGTGACAAACTGTTGAAACATCTGGTCATTTTGATTATGTGGGTAAATGTACAGGGATGTTTTGGCTGGTTTGTTTTGAGTTTGCTCCCGTTATGCCTGACTTAATAGTTGAGCTGCATGCTGATGTCACAGCGGCCAGGTTAAGGGGACAGTCAGTTTATTTATATCTTCCCACCTGTAATCTGTCTCTAACAGGATTAACTAAGCCACTGGCTTCAGCCTGCTGTGCCACACAGACATACCAAAAATGTGAAACATGAATATATGCATGCATTCAAAAAGATATTCTGTGACAACAGTGTGTACAGAACATGCGGTCAATATTAGGATATTCTAGGACAAATATACAGTGTCTGTTTTAAACCGACCAGAAAATGTGAAACTATGTAACCATGTTACATGCTTTTTTTCTATTTTTTCGTGTACATGTTTGTTTGCTTGCATACATGTCTTGGTTGCCAAGACGGTATAACACAAATACAAAAGCCACAACACAAATTTAGGCGCTGAAACATGCAACAACACAACAGAAGTTTTTTTTTTTATAACCACAATGGAAGAGTCTACGGAACAGTTCACAAACCTTTCCCTCAGTTTTGTAAACTGTGCCCACAGAGTTTTAAATTGTGCGCAAGGATTCACAATCTCAACCCTTTGGATTTCATTATTTTCTACACAGCAGTGAATGAGGACCATTCTGCTAACCTTAGCTCCCCAGGGATTTAAGCTTTTATTGTTATTACTTTGACAATATAACTGGTGACAACACATTGCTAGTCGGTTTTGTTCAAAAATTTCAAATTGTAATTGTATGGCTTATTGTAGTTTTGAAGATAAAGTTAAGCTAATGTCTGAAGAAACAAAAACTGAGTGTGATCAAGCTACATTATGGATACAATACATTGTATATAGAATGAGAACCTTTTGGTATAGGCTGCTATGGATCTATTATTTATATATTTTAATTAATGCTCTTAATGCTCTATTTTCTCAGCTGGCTCCGGGTTTTGTAGACACTCACTACGGTTTGGCTAAAATAATAAAAGATTCCGTTGTGGCATTTGCTTTCATGTTGTTGCTCTTGCATTCATGTTCTGGCTTTTGTGTTTGTGTTGTGGCTGTCTCATTCGTGTTGTGTTTTTTTTTTAATTTTGGTTGTAGCGTCTGCATATGTGTTGTAGTGTTTACATTTGTGTTGAACCATCTCAGCTACCGTATGTCTCAGTTAGTTTCTCCTGATTTAAAACAAAGAAGAAAAAGAGACCAAACAGTGACAGAATCTCTTCATCCTCCCTCAGCCTCCTCCATCTCTGGTTGCCAATCTCCAGCCATTAATTAGCTGCCCATGACAAAATTCCCAGTTCCCAATCCGACAGTAGCGTAGAGCAGCGGACGGCAGTGGTAATCATGTCAGCGAGGCTTGGCTCAAAGTTCTGTAGTGGCTAAATCTTCCCCATATGGTCCACTAGCTGGTGCCCGCACCTCAGCAAACTCTCATTAAACTAGTTCTTAATATACCATGGTAAAAAGGGACGCACACACACACACACACACACACACACACACACACACACACACACACACACACTAATGTATACACTCCGCTGTAAGAAACAAATCAAAACATCTGACAGGGGATTGGGCACAAAGATACTGGGGGACAAGGAGGCGGTGTTTGTTTCTGTGTTTGTGTGTGCATGGGATGTGTGTCTGTGTTTTGAGAGACTGATGCTATACAATTGTTGGCTTGCCATCTGTCATCAAGAAAAAGTTCTACCTTTGTTTGTGTGTGTGTGTGCATACATAGGAAAGATGAGATGGAAAAGAAATAGTGAGGTGCAGATGTCTCACAGCATAGCGGCTGGAACATGAGGTTCAATGGCAGACTGCTGGATAAGAGGAGTTGGAGGGGGAGAACAGAGAAGAAAAGAGGATGAACATCTGCCATATTCAGATATTGCTCCGTGGTTTGAGTGTTTCTACACAATATCTTGAGTTTGAATAGACCTGGGAAATAGCCTGCTCATTAATTATCTTGCAGGGCTAGGCATGCAGGTTCAGAGAGCACCAATATTACCGGAGGTTTCACATATATTGTTCAGTATATTTTACCTTTTTAATGCAGAAGCTGGGTTTTATTTACATCTTAACAAGGTAAAAAACTACTTATCATTAGGAATGTCCAAAGTTTGAAAGTCATACATATTTATTATCACTATATTTCATGCATAAATTAAAGGAACATTTTCATTCCAGTGAAATTATATTTTACTGAAATGCAGTTGAGAATTTTTTTTTTAAGTGCGTCCTTTGTTGATACTCTTGGGAAAGGCTTGTAAGCTAAGTGTTTCCAGCGCATGCCACATTACCGCAACGTCCTGGTTTTGATTCCACCCCCGGGACCCTTGTTTAATGTCATACCTTTTCTCTCTTGAAAGAACAGGGGTGAAAATGTCACCAGAAAAAAGAAACACCCCTTTAGTGTAGGCTGTGTATGTAGTGTATACTGTATAACTTAATAAAAATGTACCCCTTATTATACCCACTAGGTAGCATTAGCACAGTATATTGGGGAAAAGTATTTTTAACTGTAAAAACCGATCATGTCAGCTCATTTTCAAGTTACTGCACAACATAAGAGTGGCTCTTATCCCACTTAGGCTTGTATTTTACATGTGGCTGTTCTTTAGAGGGGTCAGGAGTGACTCGAGTGTGAGAGGCAAGATGTGTCACAGTCTTGTTCAGCCACAGAGGGAAAATGGGCCAGTTGAAATGCTTTCCAAATCTTTCCATCACTCAGTAAGAAAGTTAATATACACTGTTCTCTGGGATGTGCTTTAGGGACATGGTTATGTTTTCTTATCTTCACTTTCTCTCGTGGTTTGAAAGAAGGTGGGTGTGCTGAATCATGAACAAAAACATCCAGTGAAGTGGGAGACAGCAGGGGAAGAACATCTACTTTGGTTTGCATTTTTCTTCTGTAAAGGAGTTCATGAGGTGTGGTAGAAGTTGCTGCATGTGGTGTTGTACACTTGAAGCCAGTTCAGTACAGTCTCTTTCCATGGCAATGACAGTTAAATTTGGGGATTCAATGCAACGTCTGACGACGCAGTGGAGTCTCTTAATACCTCTGTTACCAGCTGAAGAGTAGACTAAAGTTCTGCTTTGAGATATACCTTGGTTCTGAAGAAAACTGCAAAAGCTGCAGAAGTGAACTGTGCACCATGGTCTGTGGCAATGTTCTCGAGGTTACCATGACGACTGGAGACAAAGGTCACGAACTGGATTACGTCTGCAGTAGTGGCAGTATGTAATGTAAAGGAAGATCAGGCCACTTGAAATAGTAGTTAGTCAGTGTAATGGGATACCTTCAGGCAGGAATGGCTGTGTCAAAGAGTCCACCAGGATCAGGCTAAGTTTCTTCCATGGCATGCATTGGGACAGGTAGCAGAGGAACAGGGTGAGTACTGGCTGTTGTATCATTAGATTGGCAGAGTACACATGATGCTATGCAAGACTGCACTTCCATTTTTGGCCACCAGTACAAGTCTCGCGGGTGTTTCTTTGTGCAGATGACTCCTTTGTGACCTTGGTGTGCATGTGTAATCAAAGTGTCTCAGAAAGAGTGGTGCAATGAGTCTTGAGCCTCTCAGGATGTAGTTATCTTTGACTGAGAGTCAATCTCTGATCTTGTAGAATGGAGACAGCGTTTCACTAACTGACTTAATGGAGAAACGCCAGCCACTTTCCATTTGTTCGCGCAAGGCTGACAGCTCAGGACAAGCAGAGCAGGCAATGTCAAAGTCATCCACTGGAAAGGAGCTAAGGGTAGCAGAAACTTGGGCTACCATTTCACATTCTGCATCAAGGGTAGAGTCATCAGGCGCATGTAAGGGGAGGCGTGAAAGGCAGTCAGCTGTATAGTTCTGAGAACCTGGTCGGTAGATGACATTACAGTTAAAATAGAGAAAGCATGCTGAACAGCGGGCAACACGCATTCCAGCCCGACGGATTTATTTTGTACTGAGTAGTGTTGTCAATGCCTGGTGGTCTGTGCGGAGAGTCATGTGACGTCCACACAAGTACGTTCTCCAATTTTGTTGCAGCCCACACACAAGTGCTTCTTTTTCAACAGCAGAATATTTTCACTCTGTTGTAGTTAAAGTGCGGGAAGCAAATGCCACAGGCTTCTCTGTGCCATTAGAGAGACTGTACTTGTGCAAAGACCATAATCACTTGCATCGGTGGAAATTACAGGACGTAGAAAAGGGTTGAACAGAGCAAGTGCAGGACTGCCCACCAGAAGTTGATTAAGTTCTTCAAAACTGCTTTGTGCTGCAGGAGTCCATGTAAAAGTGTCCTTGTCCCTGGCACATGCACGCATAGGGGCCACAACTGTTGCAAAGTTAGGCAGGAACTTTGAGTACCAGGATACTAGGTCCAAGAAGGAACACAGGGCGTCAATGTCACATGGAGACGAGGAGAACCGCATCAATGTGCTCTTGGTCAGGAAGAATGCCATCTGCAGTGATGACATGGCCTAGGAAGTATAGAATGGGCTTCCTGAAGTGACATTTTTTTCCGGTGTTGCCGCAAATAATGAGGTCATCCAAATAATTCTGGTAACCTGGGAGGCCTTTTAGGATGTCAGCCATCATTTTCTGGAAGGCTAATTGGGCAGAGTCACAGCCATAGGGAACCATACCCAATCTGAAAAGACCCTCATGTTTGATGAATGCTGTGAGGTCTTGGCTATCTTCATTTGAGAGGCAGCTGGCAATATGTGTTAGCCAGATAATTGTAGAGAATACCTTTGCACCTTGTACGTTTGCAAACAGTTCATCTACATGAGGCTATATTTCTGAAAATCCTACACATGGTTGTGACCGTAAGTGCTTTCTGATTAGCCTGTGTTTGTATTGAAATAAGAGGCTGCTGCAGCCTGCCGTACGGGTTGAGGAGAGGCTGCACAGTTGGACCATCGGGCAGTGGCTGCACACCAGGCTGCAGGATGGTGTTTCTAAGAACTTGCAATGTATAACTATAGCTCTTGCAGCCTCAAAACACTACCAGCCCACCGAGAAAAAGCAACGATGAGATCCCCAGCCCACAAACTGCAACCCCTTCCCACCCCAACTACACCTCAATATCCTGTCCATAAATACTACAAACGGGATTGGAGTCAAAGCACCACCCTGGTGGAGGCCAACTCTTACCTGAAACAAGTCTGACTTACTGCCAAGAACTTGGAAACAGCTCTTGCTTTGGTCATACAGAGATTGGATTGCCCTGAGAAGGGACCCCATCACCCCATACGCCCACAGCACCTCCCACAGTATTTCCTGGGGAACCCGGTCATAAACCTTCTCCAGATCCACAAAACACACGTAGACCGGTTAGGCATACTCCCAGGCTCCCTCCAGGATCCTTGCGAGAGTGTAGATCTGATCTGTTGATCCAGGACCAGGACGGAATCCGCATTGTTCCTCTTCAACCCAAGGTTCGACTATCGGATCTCATCAATCCCTGGGGCTTTGCCACTGTGGAGTTGTTTAACTACCTCAGCAACTTCCACTAGGGAAATTTACTGCAATCCCCCATCATCCTCCTGCACTTCGTCTACCACAGAAGGCGTGCTAGCTGGATTTAAGAATTCCTCAAAGTGCTCCTTCCACCGCCCTTTAACCTCCTCAGTTGAAGTCAACAGCATCCCATCCTTACTGTACACAGCGTGGATTGTTCCCTGTTTCCCCCTCCTGAGGTGGCGAACTGTTTTCCAGAAGCACTTTGGTGTTGATAGAAAGTCCTTCTTCATGTTTTCTCCAAACTTCTCCCATACCCGCTGCTTTGCCTCTTTCACGGCAGAGGCTGTGGCCTTTGGGCCCTTCGGAACCTTGCAACTGCCTGTGGATCCCTCTGAGATAGCATATCCCGGAAAGACCCTTCTTCAGTTGGACGGCTTTAATAACCATTGGTGTCCACCAGGGTGTTTGTTGGTTACCACCCCTTGAGGCACCTTACAACCTAAGACCACAGCGCTCCACCACAGCTTTAGCAATGGAAACTTTGAACATTTTCCACTCCGGTTCAATGCCCTCACCACAGGGATGCACGAAAAGCTACGCCAGAGGTGTGAGTTGAAAGTCTCCCAAACAGGGGAATCCTCTAGACGTTCCCAAATTACCCGCACCACCCGTTTGGGCTTACCAGGTCTGTCCAGAGTCTTCCCCAATCACCTAAACCAACTCACCACCAGATGGTGATCAGTTGACCGCTCCGCCCCTCTCTTCACCCGATCGTCCAAAACATACAGCCTTAGATCAGATGAAACGATTATAAAATCAATCATTGACCTTTGGCCTAGGATGCTCTGGTACTAGTACACTTATGAGTATCCCTATGTTTGAACGTGGTGTTTGTTATAGACAATCTATGACTAGCACAGAAGTCCAACAACAGACAACCACTCTGGTTTAGATCAGGAAGGCCGTTCCTCCCAATCCTGCCTCTCTGTGTATCTCCATCACTAAGTCCCCCAGCAGAACTCCCCCACTGTAACCCCATACAGGACTCCATTCAAGGCCGAATACTCCAAGCTCTTGTTTGGTGCATATGCACAAACAACAGTCAGAATTCCCCCCCCCCCCCCATCACCTGCAGTTGTAGGGAGGTTATCCTCTTGTCCACCGCGGTAAACTCCAACGCAGCAACACTCAGCCGGGGGCTTGTGAGTACCCCCACACCCGCCCGGCGCCTCACACCCTGGACAACTCCAGAGTAGAACAGAGTCCAAACCCTATCCAGGAGTATGGTTCCAGAACCAAGACTGTGTGTAGAGGTAAGCCTCACCTCCCGCACAAGCTCCGGCTCCTTCCCCTACAGAGAGGTGACATTCCACGTCCCCAGAGCCAGCTTCTGCCGTCCCGGTCTGGTTCCTCAAAGCCCCTGACCTTACCCTACCTACCTTACCTATGGGCTTCCGGGGAGGGTCCCTCCCTCTCTGCCTCTGTCATTCCTAGTTTGTTTTTTTACCATTCTTTGTCTGGCCCCTCACCTGAGACCACTTTGCCATGGGGGACCCTACCAGGAACTCACAGCTCCCGACAACACAGCCCTCAGGTTCACAAACCTCTCCACCATGATAAGGTGATGGTTCCCGGAGAAGTTTAATAACATATAATGACTATTTTTGTGTGTACTTTTTTTTGTCTTATACTGATTACAACACAGTAAACACAAGTCATCTTTGTTTCTGTTGAATTGTCACAGAGCCAGTCTGAGAGTAAGTGCCTAAAGCCAGCCAGCTGAGGTGGACATGTTGTCAAAAACAGCCTCATCGACAAGCAGACGTTACAACATGACAAACACCAGCTCTCAGGGAAGATGAGAGAAGGTTTTGTCTAAGATGGTCTGGCTTATAGAGCTGTCACCTCAGAGTGATAGACAGGCTAGCACTCACTAATTGCAAGCACACTGTGATTTTGTTGGTCTAAACTCTACCGTAGTTCATGAAGTTACAGTGCCTAATCACAAGCACACAGCATCTTGTAAACAGAAGTCACATGGGCTTACAAGTAGCTCTTTTATTGGACAGTGTTTTATGAAACTTTCTCTGTGAGACATTAGGGATTTTTAGCAGCAGATGAGCCAAAACAAATATGATTCCAGTCTTTTGTAACTCAGGCATTTCAGTTACGCACGATGGAGCATGACTGATTGTGAGGGAATCGGATGGGGCTGTGTTTTGCCCTTGCTTCATTTTGTAATGTTGTGCTTTACAAGCATGATTAACTGCAACCTATCACATGCCTCCTCATCTATATTCATAAACTGTGATTTAACCGGATATAACCATGTGTTGTAACTAACAAACCTTATGCTTTGATTCGTAATCAAGAACAGATAGAGGCGTCACTCTCTGGTTACTTGTTGTCATTGCTCTTACCTGTCCACACAAACAAAAGTTAAAGCCCCAGTGTGAATGCTACCTGATTGGACATATGGGCATACACTTGGGCAGGTGGACAGACAGAAGGACAGACAGACAGGTAGCAGGCAGGACAGAGGGGAGAGCAGAGAACAGCCGTTAGTGAGGTGGAGAGCACTTACTGTCGGCCCTTCAGCGCAACACATGAATGAAACCTTACAATGAGGCACGGCTGGGCGTGTGTGCGTGTGTGTGTGTGTGTGTGTGTGTGTGTGTGTGTGTTGGTTATTA
>NC_048423.1:6449403-6464289 GCF_013103735.1 Etheostoma cragini | reverse complement strand
ACACACACACACACACACACACACACACACACACACACACACACACACACACACACACACACACACACAGACACACATGCACAGACTCCTTGTTGCCTGTCTGTTGTAGGCAACAGTTAGACAGCTGTGCCTGTCTCCTGACCCTCCCTTTCTTCTTCTGATCACTAGCCATTCTCATTGACTGATTGGTCAAGCTGCCTTACTTTATTCCTCTGATTGGACGGTTTCACATCTAATGAGGCAAAGGAACGGAATAAGATTTTAAATTTGAATGTCAGATTTAAGTGAGGAACCTCAAAGAAACCCACTCCTCTATGCTACTTATGAATACATAATATGAATATAAGGATTGCTGATTGAAAAAAAAGAGCCTAATGACTTGTTTGGTTTTTTAAAGCATCATTATTATAATAGTCATGCCAATAAACAGCACCTTTCTTACAAACTGAAAAAGGTAGTTATTATTCATAGTAAAACAAAATTTCACAAATTGTTTTGCTTAAAAGGACTGTAAAAGAAGCAATTGATGTCCTTGGTTCAAAGTGATAACACTTTACCAGGTCCTGCTGATGTGTTTTAGATTTGAATGTAAATTTAACTAGTTATATTTAGAAAAGGATGTGCAGTGTTTTGGAAATCATCTCTATTTAATATGAAGTTCAGGATTTTAACTAAATGAAGAAATGAAATCATGATGCTATGCACAATGCCGTCCAAAGGAGAGAACAGAGAGAGGCAATATACCAGCAATCAGTGCAATTTGATTAGCCTGCTTATTGGCTGTGTGTGCCTTTCCTAATCACATTGGATCCGCTGCATTCTGAACACAAGCAGCATGGCATTCCTAATGTTATTGGGTGTTGAATGCAAGGGCTTTTTGTACTGCTTAGCTCAGATTGTATTTTTACTGTCTTGACATACTAGAACACATGCAAACAGATCAGTCTTTGTGTTTTCAATGGCATGTTATTCTTTGGGTGTTTGTGTCTTTTTAGGTGTGTGTCAGTGGGTGGATGGATGTGTGTGGATCTAGGGGGAAGTAGACTATCTAACGGAGTTGCGTTTAAATTTCTTCATAGGGTTTACTATGACATACCCACAACCTGTGTTTGCCCCTGTCTAGTTAATAATAATACCGTTATATATTAGTGCTGTGCAAAAAAATTGATTCACATTTGTATTGCGATTCAAGCTCTACAGATTCAAAATCGATCCATAGAATGCCAAAAAAATAGATTCATATATATATATATATATATATTTCGTTTTGTAAAGACGTGTATACTATCAAATGGGAAATTACTACATTTACATAATGTGAATGTTTTTTTAATTGAGAAATGTTTTTGAAAAAAAACAAAACCTTTAATAAAACGTTACCTTTGTTGTAGTAATATACAGCATGTAAAGAGACAGATAAAGTAGTTACAGTAATGAATTAAGACGGTAAGCTTGGAGTCACTGTAGCTAAGTGACCTTCACCCACCCACTGTGTGTGTGTGTGTGTGTGTGTGTGTGTGTGTGTGTGTGTGTGTGTGTGTGTGTGTGTGTGTGTGTTGGGGGGTTAGCTTGGCAGCGACAGTCTACTGTCTGGCACAGGTGGTGTTGAGCAGCAGCCCTCCAGCTAAGATGCTAATATGCTAACACCACACTAATCCGAGGGTGCTTTAGGAAGCAACTGACCCTGTCCCCCACCGCCCCCCCAAAAAATATCAAACTGCATATACCTATATATTCATGTGAACAAACACTCATGTATAGACACACACATTAAAGCTGACTGAAATACACGCACTTATACCAACTGACGCATAAGCCCATTTGATATACCTTATATAGACACACACACACACACACACACACACACAAACACCAGTGCAGTGAGGGGGATTAGGATGTGAGGCGTCTTGGCTGTGGCGTGTCTGTCAGTCACTCTCCAGCTCTGTGTCAGCATCACAGCGGTGGCCACCATGCTCCAGGGAGCCACCACCATCTACTGCACTGTAGTGGTACTGCAGGAGAGGAGGAAAAGAAGAAGAAGAAGAGAAAAAAAAAAAGACCTCTAAAATACAGTAAAGAGAAAAGGCAATTTTTAAAAGAGGAGATTTAGTGCTAATTTAGTATTAATTTTAAAGTTATAGTAGTGTTGTAATAGTAGTACTGTAAACCTGCACTATGCTGCCTGTGTGTGTGTGTGTGTGTGTGTGTTTTTGTATGTGTGTGTGCCTCCTTCTGTACTAGCATGGGGAGCAGAGGGGCACCAGGGCTTTGTGTGTGTGTGTGTGTGCGCGGCGCTGGCTTGTGTGCAGCTGGCTGTGTGAAATCTCCTAGTGGCCCCAAGGGATGACCAAACTCCCATGCGTTTCCACAGAATCTGGCCGCCCTGTGGCTGCCCTGCCCTGTCTCTCTGTCACTGTTAAAGCTTTAACCGCATACACTGAGACGCTCCTCTCTCTCTCACTCACTCTCGCTCATTCAGACTGCTGCTGTCTCGTCCTCAGCACTCCTCTTTTGGTTCTTCCTTCACTTTAGCATCTTCTCATCTTTAGGCTGCCGTAGCCTCCATACAGTCTCATTCCACACACTGGGCCACACATTTGTACAATTACTCTAGCACTAAACCTTTAAACTCATCTGCAGCCTCTGCTTCAAGCTGGGTTTAACTTTTCTGAAGCCCTCTGAACTTTTACAGGTAGCACACAGCTCCACTTTTAAGTTGTAAGTGATGGCGGTGGCTGGATTCAATGCACTCATGCACACACTCAAACACGCTAACACCAGTCCAGCCCCAATGTGGTAATGAGACTAATGCACTGTAAGTGGATTGGCTTAAAAGAGCCTGGATTCGCCTTAAGATGTCTGAGCACACTGGAGTTAGAACTGCTGGGGTCGGGTTCACGCACACAGCCATATCCTCGTAAACACACACATGCACCATGAAATAGACTTGTACAAAAAGTTTTTTCTTTGTTAGTCTTTAATCATTTCATTTTCTCGAGACTGTTTTACACCAGTAAGAGTGAGTTATTATCGTGTGCAGCTCTGCAAAATGTGTTCTTGCTTGCTTGCTCACTAGCGCTGATGGACAGTTGCTCAGATAGATGTCTTCATCAAGCGTCTTACAGCATAGTTCCCTACTTTCATACCACACCATGTTCACTCTGCTCCACACAGTCACCTCCCTTTTTCCCTCTCTCCATTACCCATTAGTAACTTGCGTGATGTTTAACTAATCTCTCTTTTTCATTCTTCTACTACCTGTGGAATTATTGCTTTTACTCAAGTATTAGCCGCTAATACTCACATACACAAACACATGAAACCCCTCCCCACACTGTTGTGTCTGGAGGTGTTTTGACCTTCGTCTGTAAGGAGATCAGCTCAAGCAGTGGGCCAATCATCCTAGCTCAAAAGCACCAATCAGTTTGACTTCAGACTACTGTTGTTCTACGGTGAAACCTCCATACTGCTACGCTGTGCAGTAGATATTTGCTTTTCATTGAACTTTGATACTTGCAGCCTTCTTACATAAATTAAATTGTACACTATGTTTGATAAAGTTTAGATACTTTTGTACTTTAATGCAGTTGCAAGACCATTTTTTTAATCATTGATTATTCTATTAACAATCTGATCTATAAAATGTCAGAGAAGAGTGAAGAAGTTCCCAGAGCCAAAGGTGACATCTTCATATAGCTTGTATCTGACTAACACCCAAAGATATTCAATATATTCAATTTACTAGGATATTAAAAAGAGAAATGCTGGACATTGTTGGATTTTAGAAGCCACAACCAGCAAAGTTTGGCATTTTTGCTTTCTAAGTCACTTAAATGATTAATCTATCATCAAAACTGTCTGCCAATCAGTTAATTGAAGATTTTCAGCACTGAAACATAATTTTTTTCAGTTATCAACCCACTTACAACCTGCCGGTCAGGTTGGAAAGTGTCAATCTCTAGGTGAGCCACGTAGTCTGTTATCTTTTCCTTTGGTCGGACAGATTATCAGTCTAGCAACCAACCAGCTGACAACTTAGTCACTCGGTTAGTAAACTTGTTATTTATTTTGTCCCATTACACTCTGTGTTAATGCGCTGAACACTGACCGTGTGTGTGTGTGTATGTGCGTGTGTGTGTATGTGTGTGTGTTGTTATGTGGCCAGACGACACATTCCTCTCCCTGCTGGTGAGCTGCTGTGTATGTGCTGGAACGTGGCAGAACCTCCCCTCCACCCTCTCCATCCGTTATATACCACCACTCGCCACCCCTCCAGCTCCCAGAGCGCCAGTCACACAGCCCCGTCTCTGCGCCATCTGCATATCAGCTCCAGCCTCGGCCAAAGCATTAAATTAAATCCCTGTTTGGGTTGATTAACAAATGGCTGGTGAGCTCGCATAGTTATGGAGTTATTTATTTAATTGTCATCAAGGTTTTGCCTGCGTTTCGTCTGTCTCGTTGTCTGCTGAAGCATGGCATCTGGCAAAGCAGGAACAGAGGTGTGCTGGTGTCCTGAAGGAGTGAGTGTGAGACAGAAAGGCTGGAAAGTTTGTGCAAGCTTGTGTGTCTCATTTCTGTTTTGCTGGCTGACGTTCAGCCTTACCATTTGTACCTGTCTCCTATTGTTCCTCTATGCATTTCTTTCTCTCATTCTCTCCCCTTTCCGCCTCTGTCCTGAAATGAATAGTTAATCAGTCCGCTAAATGAGTGACAGTTAGTCAGTGCGTTGTTGTAATTGTCCAATCAGAAAGCTTGGAACGGGCACAGTCACAGCTGATTCATCTCTTCCTCTTACTGCTAAATCCACAAGCTGCAAATGGAAGATGTGCCAACAAGATTTGAGATTCCAAAATAACTTTTAAAAACTCTAGTTCTTAATGCTTAGTTTGTAGCTCATACCAAAAAAGCGGAAAACAAAAGGTCTTAAGGGGTAGAATCTAACGGTGGAAAGTTGGTTGCTTTTACTCATTCTGTTCAAGTCCCTTCTTAGCCAAACACTTAACTACGGCAAAGTACAGCGGATGTGGTTGTTTGCATTTTTAAATCTTTAATTTTTTTTACCTTTGTGAATTGTTCACAGTGTTACTTAATACTTCCCTAACGATAAAAAAAGGATCAGGAAGAGTTAAGAAAAGTATGAGTAGGCATCCAATTAAAACAAATCAAGTTGTCCTCTTAGTCTTATCCTCCTTAATATCCTTTGTTCCTGAGATCTTTCAGATCCCCCACATTGTCGTTTATTACTGATATCCTGCCTTTTTATCAAGAAACAACAAGACAGTCCTGTTGTCTTAAGCACTGTATAGTGAAGTATTTACTAATTGGCCTTAAGGGAAAAGTAAAGTTGTGCAGAAAACTAAATGAAACTGTAGAGAGGAGTCCGAGAGAGATGGTGTGGGAAGGAGACCGGCTGTTCCGTTTTCTCCAGCAGTCCAAACTAGAGACATGTGGCTCCCTAGACAAGCTGTCCAGAGTGGGAGAGCTCGCTGGACTCATTACAGGCAGGGCCAAGACGGGATAGCTTGACAGAACACCATTGGATCATTCAGAGGATTGGAACGGTCGAAACAGAATTGTGTGTTAGTTTGTGTGTGCGTGCCTCTGTTTGTTTGGAATGGCATGTGTGGACAACTGTCCATCTCCTCTCTCCGTCTGTGCCACCCCTGGCTGCCCCCTCCCCCGCCCCCCCAGTGGACGTAGACACACACACACACACACATGCACGCTGTCTAGGCCCGGCCAGAAGGATTGCTTAAATGTTTTCAGTTGTACTGGACAGCTGAGCGATGAAGTGGCCAGCCACAGGCTTTCATTGGTTGGACACTTCATCAGGAAACTGACTCAGAGAAATGACTGCACTTGGACCAGCAAGCGAGTCATCACTGCCAGTTTATAATAGTTTTATCAGTTTAACTTTCCCTTTATCCTCATCCATTTAGTCAATTAATCTATCTATTTCTTCTATCCACTTTGAAGTTAACCACAGTTTCTCTTTTCCAGGTGATCAGGGTTTTTATAATTAGTTTTTATAGGTTATATGTTTAATCTAAACACACTACTGTACCAGAAAAACCTGTATAATACTAAAAAATAAATCAAGTTCACTAACACCCCAAATTAAATATTTCAACAAAGTTGAACCATGGTAAAAGTTTAGCACAATGCACCTCAAAATCCTCAACAGATTACATGCAGCCGTTAGCTTTCTTCTTATTCCTCTCCATCCCTTTTTTTTGGCCTTTTTGCTTTTTGTAAATTTTTTTCCTTATGCCTCCCTCCATCCCCCCTCCCATTTAGCCCCTCTCGCAGCACTCTGTAGCAAGTGATCCAAAAGAAGATGCTTTGTTTCTTGAAGAACAGGAGAAGGAAATAGGAGAGGAGGGGAGAGTGGGTGGATTTGTGAAAAGAGAAAAATAGAGACTGAGAAAGGAGAGAAGAGAGAGAGGTGTGATTGGTAATCCTGATGACTCACTGGCACCCAACAGCATTTTCTTATCTGTCTATCTGTTTCTCTCTCTGTCCCTGTGCGGTGGTCCAAATCAGCCAATACCCCCTCCACCCACCCACACACACACACACACACACACACACACACACACACACACACACACACACACACCCACACACACCTCCACGACAAGCAGCACCCAGAGGTACCGGCTGGCCCTGCAGTCGCATGGTCCCTTTGACGGAGCAGGTGTTTTTCTGCAACGTGTTAACGAGCACGGCCTGCTGTCATTTCCGCTTTAAATGGATGTCACAAATAGAACACACACACATACACACACTGCCTATCCTACTCTCCCAGAGAATTAGCCTAAAAAAGGTGATCAGAGTGTGTCTGTTGTCAGTGTAAGCGTGCGCCTGCATGCACATTTGCATCTTTGTCTGTTAGTATGTCTTCACAAGGTGTGTAATTGTGTGTGTGCATGTCAAGGAACGGCTGGTTAATTAAAAGGGGTTGACATGTAAGGAACATTTGTGTCCTCCTGTGGATTTTATTTCTGTTGTTCGAAAAGAGAACATGGAATGTTTACACAGCTCCCTGCTTTGGAAAGTGTTGAGATTGTCAATTTCTTTCATCGGAGCTGTGCGTATCAGTATCACTTCAGCCGCAAATTCTGCATGTGTGCGCAAAGTTTTCATCCCTGTATATGTACTCATCATACTCGTCCCATTATGTGTGAATCCGCACATGTGTGCACTTTACTCCATGTGTGTAACCAAGCTGTTTCCAGTAAGTGTTATCTGTGGTGTGGTAGTGTTTGACACTCATGTAATCCTGCAGCGGGATCTGATGAAGCTGTGGTTCCACCTTAATGCCCGTCTGTGTCAGCCAGTTGGGTTATACTCTGCCACCAGCTGCTCAACAGATGTTGTTATTTGTTGCTGCTGTCTAAGACGGGTCATTCTCTATGTGTAATCTTATCTCATCTCATGTCATCTCTACTCATCTCATTTTATCTCATCCCCCTTCTTTTCTCTTTGCTGGGAACCAGTGGTTTGTGCGTGTATGTGTTTTAATTGTGATTTCATGCTGTATGTGTGTTTGTGTGTGTGTGTACATGTGTGTGTGCCTGTTTGGTAGAAGGGTCATCACCTCGACACCTGCCCATGTATCAGGCAGATGATGTTTCTGGCATGGATAGTTTGCTTGTTGTGCTGGTAAACATGTTTTTGCCATTTTTTACATGATAATCCGATCTGAATCTGGCAAGCACTGTGAGAGTCATAGAGATATCGTGTGTGTATATGTGTGTGATATCCTTTGGACAGATGAGAGTTTAACGGACAGGCTCTTATCCCTTGAGGGAATAAAATCTGTATTTAAAATCATCCTCATTATTGCTGTTAATATTTTCCATATATCATCATTACCCCTGATTGCTCTATTGCCTTTAGCGTCATAATCACTGTTGCCCTCATGATCGGAATTTGTGTCTGGTTTAACATATTTAACTTCAATTTTCATCCCTCTCTTTGTTGCCATCTTTCTCTGCAGGTGAATACATAAAGAACTGGCGGCCGCGTTACTTTCTGCTGAAGACAGACGGCTCCTTCATCGGCTACAAAGAGAAACCTCAAGACTCTGACCTGCCCTACCCTCTTAATAACTTCTCTGTAGCAAGTACGTTGTCTACCACACATATGTCAACATAGCCTCTAGGCACTGTGCTCTAATTTACCTGTGTTGTTACATTGTATATACTGTTACGGGGTTAAGCTAACCTAGGCTCATGAATCAAAACACAGCTTTTAAAGGCTAACCTAGTTTGTAACAATTATATTGTCTTCTTTCCCTGCATTTTTGCATTTAACATGTGAGTGAGACCTAAGCTGGCCTGGATATATCTGGCCTACTTCTAGAGGGGTAGTGGGGTTTACGCTGAGTTAACTGCTGCTGTTTCAGTTTGTTTCGTGTCCCGGAGCTGGGCCTGCTCATTGTCATCGGGAGTGACAGCCTGCTCGCGTGCTGCGAGCAGCTCCAGCGTCTCCTGTTGACTTTTCCGTGAGCCCGCTCCTTGGTGTGTTAGTTCAGGTTTCAAAGGTGCATTTACAAAAAGGTGTGTTGTTGGACAAGAAGAAAACATCTCTTCAACCAAACATGTGTGGCCTGTTGCGTCCCTCCTCTTTAGGCTCTCCACCTCTGCTTCCTGAATCAATCCTCAATGAATCTTCCCCACACACCTGCAGTGCTGCATTAAATCAGCGTCCACAAACACGTCCCCTCATTTGAGGTGTCAGTCTGACGCTGTCCATCAGATAACCACGCCCATTTCTCTAAAGACACTAGACTAAATTCATAACAATACACAGAATAGCACCACAGAATAGGAAAACACTGTCCACATGCTGAATTATGCAGCTTTTAGATACCTGATGGACTAATTTAGAGGGTCTTTTTGTTTTTGGTTATGTCAACACACATTTTACTGCCTTTGTTGAAAAATAAGTTGCTGTAAACTGTAAGCAGGTGTCCAGAGAGAGTAGCAATGTGTTCAAGTACTGCGTCTTTTCTGTACAAATGACATCCATGTACACAGCCCACTTATTTGTACGTTTATAATTAACAGTTCTGATTATAATGTGACACATGCTGTAATTAACCCCTCTATAGACGTTGGGAAAGAGTGCCTTGCTCAAGGATGCTTCAGTTGGGACATGAACGTCTTCAAGTTAAACAACATTTAAAAGCCTATATACTTTGATTGAACAGGTATATTTTTAAATGCTAATGCAATTCACCTTTGTCATGTAAATTGCAATGAGATTGTTCTTGAAATGTTCTTGTGGTTTCTTAACACAGATCAACAGTGATGCTCACAGTTATTGCATCAGTTTTACTCATGATGTGACAAAACATGTTGGTGTGCTTTACAGAATTCACTGAGGGGTCTAATCAACCATTTATCAGTACATCATCTGTCTGCACCTTGTTAACAAGCCCACAGTGTCTTTGACATGTGTAATTAACCAGCTAATGAGTTAACAACATTAATTTTAATGTCTCTCAGTCTCATTACTGCCACCATCAACTCTCATTGTTCATACATTTAATGGAGTTTGGCAGTAAAACTTTGTGTCTGCTTTCCAGGCGTTCAGCCTTGGAATAAAAACTCTGGTCACTCTAACAACTGTGACAGGACCGACTTTCTACTACTTTATAGTACTCACCAAATAGTTTTTTGACATTTACGCTGACATATCGTTTACTTTTTAAGACACAACACATTTTCAATTTTAAATTAAAGACAATTAGGCTGGTCAAGCCTTGTTATTGGCTATTTAGAAATGATGTGTAAATTTAAGAAGTTTTCTTTTTATTTCCTCCAGACTCTCCTGCTATATTGTAGCTATCACACTAGTGAGTAGTACACACAAGATAAGCTGTACACAGCACACATATTCAAAGTAGATACATCTGTAACAATGGTGATTCTAGAAGACCCCAAAGTAGACTTATTTAAATTTAATTGAACACCATGGTAATACTGTCACTTCTGGCTTTGGCTAAACCTATCAATCAGATAATAACTTTCTTCAACACATAAACATACCGTATACCATACATCATATGGATAAATGGTTGCATGATGTGTAGTTGATTACCCTATAACATAGGTGGATATAATCTTGCATAATAATAAAGGTGCCAAGCTTGTTTTTAACTTCTTGGCCCGGGATCTGTTTCAGATGCCACTATATCTAATGGATTTACTAGATTTAGACATGGCAGCCAACATTTTCTTTAAATTAATGTATAATCATTATCAAAATATTTTAGTTCAATGGCTTTAGAAGAGTGCTTTGTGAAAATATCTGCAAAACAGTCAGGGACAGTGAGGATGGCTGATGGAGGGTACAATAGAAGAGGAAAATGATGACGAATGGTAGAATATAAACTGATACCTCAGAGAAAACGATAAAGAATGGTACATTAAAGGATGGAGGAGGAGAAAGAAATATAGGAGTCCAGAAGGGAGGACAAGCATGGGGAATGAGCGATGGGAGTCAATTGGAGGGGGCAGAGGAAGAGAGAATTGGAGACTTTGAGAGGATAAAGGAAGAAAAGAGAGGACAGAGATATAGGAATGCTGAGGGTAGGGAGGAACGGATGGGAGATGGAGAAAAGGATGGAGGGATGGATGGATTGGAGAGTGAGGCTTTTGTGGATGAAATATGGGGGAGAGAAAGGGAGGAGGAGAGGAGGATCATCAGTGCTGAACAGACAGAGAGGAGGAGACGAAGACAGGATTGGGGAACGAGGAAAAATAGGAGAGGAATAGTTTGTGAGGAGGACAAGCCAGGCCATACATCCGGCCCCGGCTGCTTGGCACAGCAATGGCATTGCCACATCTGTTGCCCAAAGCTGGGTGGCCAGGTGGCGTGTGTACGTGTTTCTTTATGTGTGTGTGTGTGTGTGTGTGTGTGTGTGTGTGTGTGTGTGTGTGTGTGTGTGTGTGTGTGTGTGTGTGTGTGTGTGAGAACAACAGAAGTGGTCAGATGGAACAGAGATGGTACAGGCCTGTTCCCTGCAGAGGGACTCATACATACAAGCCTGTCGCTCACACACACACATGCTCGCACACACTAGTGCATGCACTCTCATACACCCACAAAACTGCTACACAGATTTCACAATTGCCTACTGTGGCAAACAACACAATTTCAGCTAACATTCAAACTTTAATATCACTTTAATGTGTGTGTGTGTGTGTGTGTGTGTGTATTTTTTGGCATCAACCATAGCATGACCTTGTTTTCTGGCAGCACAGTAGGCCATGTTCACGAGTCAGGTAGTATCTTCTGTGTGTGTGTGTGTGTGTGTGTGTGTGTTTGTGTGTACGTGTTTGTGCGTGTGTGTGTGTGTGTGTGTGTGTGTGTGTGTGAGAGAATTTACATCAAAACTCTGCCATGTGGTCAACGTGAATGGTGTTGTCATTAACCTTCCTGTCTATATTTAGGTTGAGCCATGACGTGCTGTGCTGTGCCACACTTAAACAGAAAGTAATTGGAGGAGAGCAGAGGAGAGGAGAGCAAAGTGAAGGAGAGGAGAGGAGAGGAGAGGTGAAGAGAGAGTGGAGGAGAGAGGGTGACAAGAGATTGACAGTAGACAAGAGGAGAACAGAGGGAAATGTAAAGTGATATATGTAGAACAAAGAAGAAGTGGTAGAGATGAGCGGACAAAAGATGGATCGTTACGCCCTTTTACATCAGCTCTTGTCCCCAATAACCAGAGAGACTGCTGAGGGACAATGAAGATGCATTCCTTCCCACAGCGAGCTCACAGCCCCATCTGGCTATGTGTGCGTACGTTTCTGCGTTTGTGTACTGTATTATGCATGTGTGTAAAAAAGGCCTACTGTATTGCACATTTTCACAGAAATGTGTCTCTTCGGATCTTCGCCAGATGCGTATGTGCTGCAACACATAATATCCCTTGGCACAGGAAAGCACCATTATTTGAATCATCTGTTGCTGACGTTATTGCATATTTTTAAAACAACAAATTTAAAACCAAGCTGAATTTGTTTCTTAATTGTACAGGCCTACATTATTTCACTATAGGCTTTTATCACAGCAGTGCACAGTCGCAGAGCACAGTAACTAATAACATTAGCAATGGTTCCCACACTCTGTTCCATTCAAGTGTCCCAAGTAAGCTATAACGGTGTAACAGGGAGCCAGAATGCATAATACAGGGACCCTAAAACTCAAGCCGCTACATTTTTATTTATTTACACCTGTGCTCTTCCGTGTCTGACAAAATGTCTTCCATTAAAACACCAAAAACTCTTCCATGTTCCATTTTCTTTCTCCCTCTTTGCGCCATTCGTTGCAGAAACATTGTAATTGTACTGAAAGACAACACTGTCCCTCTGGCTGCCTGTTTCAGAATGTCAGCTGATGAAGACGGAAAGGCCGAAGCCAAACACCTTCATCATACGATGCCTCCAGTGGACCACCGTCATCGAAAGGACCTTTCACGTGGACTCGCCCGATGAGAGGTCAGTTCTTAGAGGATCCTCCAGTCATTGTTGGTCAGTGATCAACAAGGATGTTTTCATTTATGGAAACAGTGTCCCCCTAAATAAGTCTAAAAAGAGCTCTAATCTTATAAATCAGGCCAGTAGTCTTGATGCAAATTTTAGATGCTAAGAGAATACTGTACAAACGAATTATTTAGCCAGAGCTTTCTTTAACATGTTTGAGCTAAGATGCTTTTAGACAAAGAGGTTATTGAATGTATACTGCCTATGTAAATTGCCTATATTACCTTGTACTGTCTTATATTCATCAAATAGCAGAAGTTTGGAGAAAAAAATGACATATAAGCTAGTTAAAACCTATGTTTATTCCCCGACGCTAAAGGTCTAGAGTTCAAGTCCGACCTGTGATGGTTTCCTGCATGTCTCCGCCCCTTTCTCCCCACTTTTATATCTGAGCTGTCCTGCCTTTTACAGGCAAAAATGCCCATTAGTGTTTCAAAAGTAATTTACATGAGGAAGCAATTAAAAAGTTTACATAAGGTTTCTTGCATATGTACAGTTTTTAACTGTAAAGACATTATGTACAATTTCTGTTCAAGTAAAATAAAAAAATAAAAAACATACCAAACTTCTTAAATGTTCATGACATTTGACTAAGTGTAGATACACAATAAATACAAATCATGCAGGTAAAAGTATCATCAAGGGCAGAGGTAAATGAGGTTTGTACTCTAGATGTTTTAGGTGTGTGTTTGAGGGGAAAGAGACAGAGTGGGAAGGAGACCTTTCAAGTAGCGTTGGCATAAATTCTCCAGCTGCTCAGTTCCTTTCTGAGGAGCTGAGGTGTTTATCTCCAGAAAATGAACAGCTTTGCCCAGAAGACCACAGATGCTTCTGTGCATCCTTTGAGTTTGTGTGTGTTTTAATGTGTTTGTGTGTGTGTGTGTGTGTGTGTGTGTGTGTGTGTGTGTGTGTGTGTGTGTGTGTGTGTGTGTGTGTGTGTATATGTATGTTGCCACTGTCTGTGTTATATGTTGCTTTATAATCATTTTGTCTTCAGATAGTCCAAAAAACATTTCACAGTTAATCAAGTATTTTTTAAAGTCAAGTGTACACAATATGCAACAACTGCAAGATCCAGATGTGTGCACGTTTGGTTTAGGAAGTGTATGTGCAAAAGATGTCTGCAATATTAAAGTTTAAGTGGGTTAAAAAGAAGTGTGTGTGTGTGTGTGTGATACTGTATTTGTTGTACTGTATCAGTCCTGGCAGGGCTCCAACTACCACAGCCCCAGCGTGAGCAGAGAGGGTGGCACGTGTTGGCATGGTGCCTGACTGTAGGCAGGCCCATTATCTCTCATTAGCAAAAAAAAAAAACTCATTATACAAAAAACACTCTAACCAAGAGAGAGAGCATTTATCTGCTGCCTGACCTTGAGAGAGTTCCCATTGCTTTTCATGTTGCTACACGCACACACACACGCATCATGGGTGCCACAAATTCATTGCTCCATTGTTGTAGATAGACTGTATCTTGAGTTTGCCCTTGTTTTGGAGTGTGTAGGGTACACTCAGAAGTCTTTGCAGTAGAAAGGGATTCAGATCTAAAAAACACACTGCTCTGTTTAAGTTCAGATAGATGTTCTTTCAGATCCCTCAAGGAAACATATGGGCATCTAACTCCAAACAAAACAAAAGACACAGGGGTGATCGTTTGGGAGGCAAACAGGTTTCATTATTATGATCTTCTCACGGCTTACACTGGGTAAGTTTATTTGAAAGTGCAAACTTGTAAATCCCAACTTGCTTCTCTGGAGTGCTGAGATTTCTAAATACTCGTGCACATACAGTAGCACAGGATTAACACTGTTTGAGTGAAGATCAGTGAGAGGAATTCTAAAGAGAGTTCAGAGAACCCAGTGCAGTTTTGAGTGAAACATTTCCAGCATTTTAATTTTTTGTTTAAAATCAGAAATATTACTGACAACAACATGATTCTCTTATGTGTAATTAACCAGATTCACTATTTCAGGGGACTGATGAACCTTAGAAATGGCTTTTAGTTCAGTTTTAGTCTCATTACCATTTTCTCTTCTTATGCAAGGCCCTGTTTATAAACCATTATATTTATCATTGTTAATACAGCTAAACTGATGCATGGCTGGCCTTCTGCATTGATGATGGTCTAACAAACACACACACACAAACACACAAACACACACACGCTTTCTCTCAAGATGTTGAACAGCACCGCTAATCGAAAGTCAATGGGGAGGAACAATGTTAGCAAACAGCAATGCATTGTTCCCTCTAATGCATGGGTGTGCATTTACATACACCCAGATACTTGCACGCACACACACACACACACACACACACACACACACACACACAC
>NC_048423.1:6434937-6449303 GCF_013103735.1 Etheostoma cragini | reverse complement strand
TGTGTGTGTGTGTGTGTGTGTGTGTGTGTGTGTGTGTGTGAGAGAGAGAGACAGGGCATTGGGACAATAATATGAATGAAACAAATAATACCTTTGCTTCTAACCTTTTGAATGTTCAATTCCTGCTGAAACTATCAGAATTATGTTAATCCAAGTTAAAGCAACAACTTGAGTAGGGCGGCAAATAATAACTTTCTTTAATGATTCATCATATTATTTTCTTGGTTAACTCCTGTTAATCCAACCCCCATCGATATTCAGTTTATTATAATATATGACCAGCAAATATCACATCTTCATATTTAAAGAGCTGAAAGAAGTATTTGGTAGTTTTACTATGACGATATATACATATCTCTGACTCTCTATAGATAGATAGATAGATAGATAGATAGATACCATGATTCATGGACAATCAAAAAAGTTTTGGATCAATTTTCTGTCAAACTGGACCTTCCAAACATGGAACATAGGTTGTAATTGAAATATAAAGGATGATGCCTCAGTCATTTTTATCCAACTAAACAGTAATGTGGTCAGAAGCAGTGAATGGGATACAGTAGGTGTTGATACCGGTTCTTACCTAAAACTTGTCTTGTTGTGTGTTGTAAACTCAGAGATGAGTGGACAGAGGCTATCCAGATGGTGGCAGACAAGCTGCAGAGACAAGAGGAAGAAAGGATCCAGTGCAGCCCCACCTCCAACATCGACAACATGGTCGAGGAGGAGATGGACATCTCCACCACACACCACAAACGCAAGGTACACAATAGTGCATTCCAGATAAACTGTGTCATTGCTGTACACTGTGATGTAATGGGTTACAACCTGCAATTTCAAAAATGGTCCAGGGAGTCACAGGTTTGTGTCAACTAATGAAATGCTCCCCTGTAACAACAAGGGTGGCAACTGTTTTTTTCCACATTAAAGGCAAGTAAAAGCAGTCATGCAAAGCAACGTTTGTGAATGCACTTAGAATCAAAGGCATAGGCTGCACGTGGGTAAAATTGAAAATAGATGTAACAAGCAAACTGTCAGTACAGAAAGAGGCCCCTACGGGCCCCACACCATGCACATTATTTTTTAATTTTTAATTTAGTTTTTTGCTGCTTGTGTTAAGATAACATTTTAAAAAGCTTTAGCTTATTTTGCTAAGTTACAAAAGGGTTTTGTAGAAAGCTCTTGATTATATTCCTTTAAGCAAGTTATTGCAAAAAAAGTATTGATGCTCAAACTTAGGGATTTACAAACAATGTTGGTGCCAAAAGTCATTACATACCAACTATTTAACTTGAAGGACAGATGAATTGATGACATTCTGCATTTCCCTCCCCAAGACAATGAGTGACTTTGACTACTTGAAGCTGCTGGGAAAGGGAACCTTTGGTAAGGTGATTCTTGTTCGAGAAAAGGCCAGCGGGAAATACTACGCCATGAAAATCCTTAAAAAAGAAGTCATCATAGCCAAGGTTAGTCCGGCAGACTGTTCATCTTCTAATCAAGCTTATCCTTTTTACTGTAGTTTGAATGGACCACATAAAACTGGAGTTTAAAGCCTTTTTCCAACTACTTCCAATTTTGAGTACAGTGTGAGATGTCAGTATTTAATGTTTTGAACTGCATTTCATGGGGTGATCTTTAACTAGTTTCTTATTTATTTGGTTGATTGAACATATTTTTACCATATCTGTGCAGGATGAAGTGGCTCACACACTCACAGAGAGCAGAGTACTGAAAAACACCAGGCACCCCTTTCTCACTGTAAGTACCTCAAATGCAAAAATGGTTTAGATTCAAACACATGTGCATATGCAAATGTATCAACATCTGTAAGAGTACATGCTGCATACCCAGACAGCATATTGATCCTATACACTGTATAGGATCAATATGCTGTAACTCCTAGTATATACTGTATAGTATACAGTATATACCTGAGTCTCTTGAGGCTAATTAGGAGTTAGGCACCAAATTGTAGTACATTAACGGCCACATCTGTTAGCTTTACACACTGTGTTTGATGGACACCAACATAAGTCTCTGCTCATTTCTATCACGCTCTCTGGAAACACACACACACACACACACACACACACACACACACATCATGAGAGCAATTGCAGTTCACATCTAAGTTCACGCTATCAGCCACAAAGGGACTCAGACAAACTATTCTTTTGTTTAACAGCTTTCACTGTTGAAGGAAAACACACCTATTTGCTTTTAATAAGCAAATACAGAAATAAAGAGTTTGAAACTATGAATGATCACGTTTTTCTGTCTGTGCTGTTTAAACTTTAATGGGTCCAGACTTCTCGCTGCGTGCAATGTCACTCATTCACTTTACTGTGCTCTGTATCTGGAGTGCATGCACTGTTAAAGACAAATACTTAATGTTTTGTTTGGCAAAATCAGAACATAATATTTGATGCTATTCAAGTCAGCCCTCTGTAAAAAAATAAAAGCGAAAGCTATTGTGTCAGTAAACACTTCAATTCACATAAATAGACCTAGAATTAGTAAGTAGTTAACGCAAGATTTAATACATCTGGCTACATGAGGGCAAATTGAAAAAAAAGAAGCAACAGACACAATTAACATTTACGGAGAAAAATGTTCCTTAAATGGTGTTATGTTTAAGACACACATGAATCAAATAAGGTAAATAAATTGTGTGTGTGTGTGTGTGTGGTTCTCCTCCTTTCAGTCATTGAAGTATTCATTCCAGACTAAAGACCGCCTCTGTTTCGTCATGGAGTATGTAAACGGAGGAGAGGTAAGACGCACACACTTTCAGGGTGGTTGTGCTGTATGTGGTTACCCGTCTTTGTGTTACTGCTTTGAACAGCCAGTTAAACAACTCCACCACACCAACTGACAGAGATGAGGCACTCCACATATTCTACTGTAAACTCAAAGCGTGTGTTAAAAGTCAGATGAGCCTACATTAAGACAGATGACTCTGTCTTGGCGCTTTTGTCTTAATTTTTCTGAGTAAATCTTTGTTAAATAATAGTTATATATTGGGGTTATTCAATAATATTGATTTTTAAAGGAGTGTATTGAATTAAAAAGAATACAATTGTTTTATCAATTTAAAAAGGACTTTATTGATTTTTAAAACAATTTTATCGCTTCCGCTAAAGAAAATAGTCTGTTCCGTCTCTACAGTTGGAACAAGGTGAAGGGGACTTCTTTGGGAATATTTATTTTGACCTTTCTGTTCTCATTCATCTTATTTCATTCTTGTACAGGCGCTGCAGTTGACACACCGGTTAACACATGTTGCAGTGTAACTAATTAACGTTTTTGTCCCTACAGCGGAAGTTACTGTGTAGACTGTATATAAAGATGTAGCAATAGGCGTTCACCAGATTTGCTGCCTTGTCTGAATTGATCTGACTGATCTAGCTCCACATTTCCCCACTTTTTGCCATAGATGATAAATAACCCAAACTTCTTTTAGCGGATTGATGGCTTTCCTCCAGCGTGATCAGAACTGCGTCCATGGCGACGCTCTGCTATGCATGGCAATGGCCTGTTATACTTAGCAACGATCTGTTCTAAAGAATTAGCAGCATTAGAATTCCTCCAGATTCAACCAAGCTGTGTAATAAACTAAATGAGTATACGTAGAATGTATACCAAGTGTAAATTTGTTGTTTTAAATATTATTTCAGATGTTTTCCTAAACATTTGTCTGGGTTTTTAAATGTCTCTTACAGAAAACACTCAGTTTTTACATAGGGAAATAATGTGTTCGTGGAGATGTGTGACTCTGCAACAGTAGTGCAGCACAGGAATGTTAAGACGGGCAAACATTCAAGAAGTGCCGAAAGTTTGGCTGTTCGATTGCTTTCTAACACAGTTAATTTGTCAACCAACTGGCCTCTCGCTTGCCTTCTCGTCTTTCTTTTCCGTTCCATCCCTCTCCTGCTTGTGTCTATTTATGAACACACCTATGGGGCAGATATAGCCAGAATGACAGTCGGAGACAAAATGAGTTTGGAATCCCCCACTTTTCCATTTCTCCGATTTTTAATCGGGCCGTTTTCGCAATCTTGGTTCATTCCCTCAGTGTAACTGTCACCTGCTCCCTTCCCAGTTAGTTAGGCAGTTCAGCCAGCGCCAAGCCTGAGCAAACACACACACACACACACACACACACACAGAAAACACCCGCAAACACACACATACTTAGACAAACACACAGCACATTTTTACCTCAACGGACAAATTGTGACCACACATGCCTCAAAAACACACACACATACACACACACACAGCCACACACACACACACACACACACACACACACACACACACACACACACACACACACACACACACACACACACACACACTCACACACAACCTATTACAAACCTGCCACAGTCACAGCTGCCAGTACACTGATGAAGGCCCACCTGTCGTGTTACCCCCTTTCACCGCACCCCCACCACACACACACACACTGACACCATTTGCACAAGGTGGTCTGTGAGCATCACTCCAGCGGCCATATGCAAACCTCCCTGAACAATTAATAGGGAGATGTAGACCCCTTGGCCTCATGGGTAATTTGTACGACTTGACTGGTGTGCCACAGCAGGCTGATGTCATTTTGGTGCCACATGTGTAGCTGTTTGACAGTGACAACTTGACAGCTAGGGAGAGCGTGAGAGAGAGAGAGAGAGAGAGAGAGAGGAACGGAATGTGAGGTGAGTGATAAAAAGGCAAGATGGAGGAGAAACGGCAGGTCACACCACCTGGGAAATAAAAGCTAGTTGTGTACTCTTTAAAGTATGGAAATGAGCTTCTTGCCAAAAACCGAGAAGGATGGGTTTGAGAATAGAGTAAATGAAGACAGAAGCTCAGGGGGCAAGGCCAGTTAGGCCACTAATGAGTGCTGCACTGGAGGCAGTTGAAATGGAAGGGTGGGGGGAGTGTTGGCGGCGGCTGCAGCAGCGGTCGGCCTGTCTTTAACTAGACTGGTGTATTGATTAATCCCTTGATTTGGCCCCTGTTGCCGAACTCCACATCAGCACCATGCCAACCTAGCCCAGAGGGTAGCATGGAAGAGGTATGTGACTGTGTGTGTGTGTGTGTGTGTGTATGTATGTATGTGTGTGTGTGTGCGTGCGTGCGCCGAGGGGGGCTGCTAGATGAAGCGCCAGCTGCTGAGCGCTTCCACCCGCCCTCCTCCGAGACTCGCCCACCCCCCACCCTCCCACCCAGTCCCACTCTGTGTGCACCCCTCACACACACACACACACACACACACACACAACCCCTTCACCCTCCCCTCCGCTATCTATCATCTCAATATGGTGCGGGCAGCCAGTTTGTGTTGTGCTAATTTCCTCCAATAAATCAGTAATTATTGCTGTGCCGTCCCTGCTGTCTCTCCCCTCTCTCTCTCTCTCCCCTGCCTTCTCTCCGTCTCTCCCTCTCTCACCCTCACTCTTCTCCCGCAGCTGTTTTTCCATTTGTCCAGAGAGCGGGTGTTCTCAGAGGAGCGCACGCGCTTCTACGGCGCCGAGATTGTCTCGGCTCTTGACTACCTGCATTCAGCCAAGATTGTGTACCGGGACCTCAAGGTAAACAGAAAAAGAGAGGGAAGGCTAGTTGGGGGGCATGGATGAGAGTGATCAGATATTTGAGGGAAAACTTTTTTTAGCCCCGCATCCAGTTTTCATCCAGGAGGAGAGGAGTTACTCATGATGTGTAGTAATTAAAGAAAGGGACAGGGACAAGCTCAAACAGACATAAAGCAGTAAATAAGTGTGGGACGTGGAGGCAGGCAGGGAGGGAGAGAGGAAGGGAGGGGGTCCTGATGCCACAGAGGTAGAGAGGTAGATGGCTCTGTCTGAGCTTCTGCCTGGCAGCCTTGGCCCCGGCCCTGCTCACAGCAGCCAAGAAAACAGAAAGGAGAAAAAGAGCGAGAAAAACACTTCAGCCATTAAAATTAAAAGGATTAGTGGCTCCACTACACGCCTGAAGTTTATTTCCCTACTCTGCTTGTTTGTGTATCTGAGTGTGTGTACTGCCACTATGTGGGGTAGAGCAATATGGTTCTCGTTACCTTGACTCCACCTTACAGAAAATGTATTTTAGTCAGTTTATAAAGCAGTATTGTGTTGATCCTCAGTCACAAATGATAAAATATTATCCCATGCCTTTGCAATCAGTTTCTGATGGTGAAAGTTGAATTGTAGGAATTTATATTTGTATGCATATTTTATTTTCCTTCCAGTTGGAAAACCTCATGCTGGATAAAGATGGCCATATGAAGATCACTGATTTCGGCCTCTGCAAGGAGGGCATCACAGACGCTGCTACAATGAAGACCTTCTGTGGCACGCCCGAGTACCTTGCACCTGAGGTAACTGTTTTATTTTCTTCTTATGTGTTTTTTTTTTTAATCTGGTTTCCATTTGATTTCTTTCTCTCTCACTCATTTCCTATTATTTACTTTTATCTTCTAAGATGTTTCTTTTATAAACTGATGTATTGTCTTTTATGTTTACCACCATTTTACCCATGTGTTCACGACTGTATGTAGCCCCATAATTACAGAAAGTATAAATCACAGTAGAATAATCATTCATTCCTGGGTGTCTAACAACCAAAAGTAAGGTATGATGTACATGTATAAGGTAAAATATAATGTCACAACATCTACTACTAATGGCAATCCAAGGAGAAGTTCCTTTTTAATTTGGATTAAATACAAGCATCAAATCCAAAAGCATATATCTCAGAATCAATTCACATTAATGTCACTGACTACTAGGGTTGGGGATACTATGCTTTAAAATCGATAAAACATAGTATTGCAATATTTTCCGGACGCCAAGTATCCATCTATTATTATATTTGTGTTGGTCCATTTTTCTGCTTGACAATGCCATTTTGCTGCAATAAAATGTAAGTGAAATGAGCAAACAGAAACATTTATCTTTTCAAATAAAACAGATGTTTTTGGGGACAAAATTTGAAGATGGAAAAAGGTACGAAATTGCAATCTATCGCAGAATATTGCAATATGTTTAAAATCGCAATAATATGGTATTGTGACACAAGTATTGGGATGATATCGTATCGTTTGAAACCTTACAGTGGAATTTATGCATAGACATTTTAATGTGAAGATTTCATAGGCAAACACTTTCCGTAAAATCAGGGTGAACAGTAAATATGCCGCTTATTGTGTGAATGAGAGTGTTGGTGCAATTGGACAAGGGCACAGCACAAACACACATAACTACATGCTTGTAATAGTTTTTTGTAGCCATCCGCTGTCCAGCCATCAGCACTGCTTCACTAGAAGGCGAGCAGATCAACTGGCGAGAGCGTTGCAGGACTGTGGGTGGTGGAGACAGAGCGGTGTAGATGTGAAGATGAATGAGGAAGGGACAGGCATAGTGTATATTCCACTTAAAAAAGTATGGAGGACAATTTGGCGAGGCATTTTGTGCTTTTTTTTTAGAGTCCCTTCCTTTGCGTGCCAAAAGCCGATTGGAAGCTGTTGGTTATTTTTCACAGGATGTGCGTCTGTGTGCATTTATGTGTGTGTGATTGCAGTAGAAAGTGCGGGCTAAAGCGAGGCAGATGGCGGCAGATGGGCGAGGTTGGAGGAAGGTGCTCGGAAAAAACCTGGAAATCTACACCACCGCCGCCGCCACTCACCCGCCCGCACGCTCTGCTCGCCCGGCCGCGTGTAAAAATAACACAGTTTGCTCGGAGCCAAGTTACAGAGATGCAAAGTAGCCGGGATTAAAAAGAGAAAGGGGGAGGTGGGGGTTGAAGACAGAGGAAGATGAGAAAGGAGAGAAAATATTTCAGGGTTACAGGAGTGAAATTGACATAGTTCCCATGTTTGCCATCAGTGAAAAGGGCAGATGAGAAGTGAATAAAGAAGGTTTTTTGTCTGCTGCGTGCCTAAAGGAACTCAAATACTTCAAAACAACACTATAAGCAAATAATTCTGTAGCCGAACATGCAAAGCATTAGATCGAATGTTATTTGTTTCAAGGATAGTCAAAGAGGAAGATTAATGAACAATAAGCAGTGTTAAGGTATGGAACAGAATCAAAGAAAGCAAATGGGGGTGTTTTTCTCATATTTATTCTGTGTATGACACATTTCCTTGTGGGTATTTTTATTAAGTGTTGAAAAGGATGGATTTGGGCCTTTTCCAATTATTTGTTTGTTTTGTTTGTTGGATATGTCATGCATTGTGATTTTTTTATTTGACTTTATATTTAAATGTTTCATAAACATAGCATCACTGTCAGACATTAGCAAAACATTGCAAAATGTCAGAACAGTGTCAACATAAACCAATTTCCAAAACATTACACTTTGGAGATAGAAGGTATCTGTGTGACACCGACAATATGTGGTTGTTTGTTCACTGTGCCCAGTATATGAGGTGTGTGTGTGTATGTTTGTGTTCCCTGTAGCCTGCTGGGTATTTGGGCTGCTACAGCCACAGGCTGTGTGTGCCCGTCCCGTCCCGTCTAGTCCTGTCCAGCTTGCCAAAGCCCCCGCCCCGCAAGCAGCATCTAACTGCCACATGGCTGCCCCAGTAGGGACCAGGACAGGACAAGACCTTCTTTCTCACGGCTGCTTTTAATCAGAGCTTTTCCCTTCTTCTTCTTCTTTTTCTTCTTCTTCTTTTTGTCTCCTGCTGATTTATCTAATTTGATACTTCTACTTCTACCATCTTGTCCTATTTATTTGTCCTGTCTGTTTCCAAAATATACACATAACCACACATACTGTACATATACACACACACACACTCCCATGCCTTCAAGCCTAAGGCTGTGGGGCAGCATTCTGGCTCTGTGTGGATTAATCTGCTCCCTGCCTGCAACCGAGCTGCCACCACTTTCTTTGGTCCCGCGACACACACACACACACACACACACACACACACACACACACACACACACACACACACACACACACACACACACACACTCACTCACACTCTCTTTCACTGACATGCACATACATATACATGCCCAACTGGACTCCCTGCTTTTGGATACATTTCTGTACCTTTTTGTGCAAAGACTCAACACACAGGCCTGTAGAAAACAAACTGCCTTGTAAGCTGCTCTAAATTTCATAAACTGCACACTGTGTATGTGTGTCTGTATATGTGGGTCCCTCCTCAAGCTAAAGGGACTAAAACACTAGTTTGCCTCGATCTCAAAACGTTATGATTTTGATGGACAAATAAATACTGTGTGTGTGTGTGTGTGTGTGTGTGTGCGTGTCTGTCTGTGTGTGTGCGAGAGAGAGAGAGTATTCTTCCAGCCGTACCAATCAATAGTATATCTGGAGCTGTCCGTGCGCTTCGTTCCCCCAGCATTTCTCTGCACCTGCAAACAGGGTGAACAGTGTAATACACACACACGTACACGTGCACACACACACACATACATGCACATAAGTAGCACTTATAGCTATTATTCACTTCCACGCACATGTTGACTTGCACAAACTGAAGCAGACACCTGCATAATTAGCAGTGTAGTTTCAAGTGTGTGAGCTCAGTTAGTTAATGGCCAGCTTTCTGTAGGATTGAGCTGATGTGGAAACTCGCAGGCAGCTGTTTATTTACTCTCATTGCATAATGACATTTAACATTATTTATAGTTGGAGTTGTACACCTCATCTGCAGCCTTATTTAACATGTATAAAGCAAAACTGCCAAGTAAAACAAAGAAAAATATGGCTATTTTGATTAGACTGTGGTATACTGTGGACTAAATTACAGCAAGTTTCTCACAGAATTGTAGGCTTGAAGATGCAGGATTCCCCATTTGCAATATCAACATAACATTGAATACGTATCACTAACTAAAAAGTTTTTTTGCTTCTTACTGTGAATTGGTTCTAAAAGTCTGTTCGCTAATGATATGATTTTTTTATAAAATGATTTAGAAGTAGCATCACAGAGACTACAGTCACTTAGAAATACCATACTCATTTATATTATCCACCATAAAAACTGGCAGTATTTACAAATGATGAATATTTTAATCTCAAACCACCTTCATCTCATCTTTTTGTCACAAATATAGACGTGTTCATATGCCTGAAATCTGAGGTTCTGAGGTTAAAAGCTTCCAAGCAAATGTCAGTGTAGAGTATAAATACTTAAATATTAGGTGAAATTTCAGTACGATTTTTTTGGTTTGCATAGTTTGTAGATTATGTATTTACACGGTCAGTTTGCAGTTTGAATAGACACTTCTTTAATCTAATCAAACTAAACTATATATACTTTATATCTGTCACACATGTACTATATGCATCTGCCACACACCTCACTTCTACTAACGGCAAATATCAATTCAGTTTACAGTTTTTTTCAATATGATATAATGTGACATATGCTGTATAGTTTTATTATATAATTTATATTATTAGGGTTATTAAAAAATGTTTTTGTGCATGTTTGACTTCATGAATTTTTGTCTGTCAGTGTTCTCCCTTCCGGGACCATTATTAACAGTGAGTGAGATGTTATTATTGGCTAGATGTACAACATATGTTATTCTGGCTGCTCTCCAGCTCTGTCTGTCTGTCTGTCTGTCTGTCTGACACACACACACACACGCACACACACACACACACACGCACATGCACACGCACATTAACCACACAAGCGTGCATACACATTCATCATGTTAATAAGCTTATTACGTCAATGAGGGCCTTAACAGGAACTGAAATACCTTTCTTCTAGAGTCTGACTTCCTTTGCTTCCTTGTCCTCTTCCTTGCTCTTCCAGAGGTGAGCGGGCCGAGCACATATGAATAGGAACAAGCGAGGGAAGACATGATTAGAGGCCAAAAGAGACAGGATTAGACCGGATGGAAAGAGCATAAGGAGAGTAGGCAGGGATTGAGTGCAGGAAGCCCAGACACAAGACTTTGATACAGTCGTGACTTCTTTCACACGACCTCTTTTCCCATCACAAACGCACACACATGCACCGAGGCACGCATGCACACAAGAAACAACAGCCAGGGGACAGTACCTGTGCTAGCAGCCCTGAACTATGTTGCGTGTTTTTCCTGCCTTTTCCAACCAGGGACGTTCCTCTCTATCCCTGCCAACAGAAGGATCAGTGTGCCAGGGAGAGCTGGCACTGACCATAGGGGGCATCTGGTGGGCAACTGCAGCAAACTGACTCCCTTACTGTTAATAGGGGCCTCTCAAGACCAGCCATCCCATGATGTTTGCCTCTGTATGTGTGTGTCTGTGTATTGAGAGACCTACACCTCAGCCCTTGTTATCTGTGAGACCACTTCTGTTTTCCTCAGACAACTTTTACTGTTTTTTTTTAATGCATCCCTTGAGCAAAATGGACTATTGGATTTCTTTACTGTCTTTCCTTGCTCATCTGCCTCTTCATCGAATACCTTGGGCAGTCTATATTGTCCAATAAAATAAATGCAGAACTGCAGAACAAAAGCAGATGTCCAATAAAACAAATGGACCTATTTAAAAAAGCAAACATGCTGTTTTCTGTCTCTCTCAACTCTCCTTAGGTCCTGGAGGACAATGACTACGGCCGTGCAGTGGACTGGTGGGGTTTGGGTGTGGTGACATACGAAATGATGTGCGGCCGACTGCCTTTCTACAACCAGGACCACGAGAAGTTGTTTGAGCTCATACTCATGGAGGACATCAAGTTCCCGCGCACTCTCTCATCGGACGCCAAGTCCCTGCTGTCGGGCCTGCTCATCAAAGACCCCAACAAACGGTGTGTGCATGTGGTTTAGTGTATTTAACTGTCTGTATTTAAAATGTAGAGATGTGAACAAATCAGGAAATGCAGGGTTTTTTCTCACTTTTATTTAAGTTATTTTGCTAAAGAAAGTAATAAATATATCCTCATCACTTTTATAAGTTTGATTACTTTCTGTTTAGCTTGGTGGTTCAAATCATATGTTGCTCCTACTGATTTCAGTTTTTATCTTACCATTCCTCTTCTGTCCTTAAGGCTTGGTGGAGGACCAGATGACGCTAAAGAAATAATGAGACACAGTTTCTTCTCTGGCGTTGACTGGCAGGGTGTCTATGATAAAAAGGTATGAAACATGATGGTAAATCTGAGTTTTCCCTCTGTACTGTGCCAGTGTTTTATATTGTCTAATAAAGCACTGATAGGCCTACCCAAGCTGAAATAGTTTTAAAACGTGTAACAGTGTTTTTTATAGGGCGGCACAATTAATCAAATTTTAATCATGATCAGGATTTTCACTTCCCATGATCAAATTTGTGTTGATTTTCAGACAGCAGTGATCGGTAGTCGGTGCTAGTTAGTGTCTGTTAGCTCACAGGGCCTCTAGGTTGCAACGGTGCACCGAATGTTGTTTATATGGATATGGTTTCATTTTGCGTTACAACCTGATTATCAACACGTGGATCACAAGTAATATTAACAATCTGCACATCTATCAGCTGGGCAATAAGAAACACAGCAACAGCAGTATTATCAAGGCGATAATATATAACACTTGAAATATGAATAAACGTAAGTTAAACATTTACACAGATATTGAGGCAGTAAAACCCATAACAGTTTAGCAAGCTACAGAATAGTTTTCACTTACGTTCTGGGCTACCTACATCCTTTCAACAAGTCAGTTTACAGCTGTTCTGTCCCTTCTCCTGTCTGAGCGCGAGTGATTGGCAGGAGATCAAAGCGATGACTCTCGTCAGTGATTGGTCAATCATCTCAGGAGAGAGAGCACGTGTTACTATGGCCTTTTTTACAAAGCTGATACATGTCCTGAACACTGTCATCTCCTCCACATGTCATGATTCCAACTTCAAGAAACGTACTGTAGGCTAGGCAGTGCGCCTGCGTGGCAACTTCAGGAGACTCGGATAAAGCTGGGAACACATGGTTTCCCCACCGTGGTAATCCACTCTGAATTTTATCGGCAGTGTCAGGGTTAACTCCTGTAACACAAGTGAGCAGACACATATTACACAGACAGAAAAGCAGCCATATAAAGCACAAAGCATAATGGAGATGTGTGACCTTGTATCCTGGAGGATTATCATGTGTTTAATCGTATAACACTACCTAGTAATAACCAGGTCCTGTGTGGCAACACCTATCATAACATGTTAGACAGGTGCTGAGCTTCCTCCCTTCACTTTTATCTCTTCATTCCTCTATTTTTCTCTCTACCACCTCTCCTGTTTTTCACTTCCTCCTCTCCTCTTTCCCTTCTTTTCCTCCTTTCCTTTACCATATCCTCTCTTCTCCCTGCTTTCCTTTTGGTAAAACCACACACAAGTATAAATGCATAGAGACAACGCGTAGTCTAATCACACAAACACATGACATTTTTTAAAAATATCGAGATGACGCAAGGCTACCTCGATGCTGCTGAAGGGTGGGAGCTGACTCAAAGCTTTCCATTTACAAAGGAGACCTGGAAACTGAGATATGGATATTTTCATTGTTGGTGAACCCATCAACAGATTTCTTAAGCTTCCTGGTTCATTTGCATTCTGTCTCTCAGGAAGTGAGACAGCTGATTTTTTTTAAATAATTACGGTTTTCCTCGACATACACCCGTCTTTTCATATTGTTATTGAGCATGCTAGCACTAATGACATCATGTTGCTAACCTCCAGTAAAGAAGCAGAGGAGGAGGTGTGTCCTATCCTGTTCCAGTCCCACTAGCACCAAGCTCTGAATGTTTTAGTTGGCCTTGCACTAATACACCAAAAATGACTCTAGCTGTTCCTCAGTCTTGCTTGGCTGCTTCTCCACTTTTAAGAGTCTTTGTTTTATTTAACAAAAATAAACTGCCCACTGTATGTGGTTTAATCCACCAACCCCCTAAACTTGGTTCTGATTTTACAGACCTTTTATCAGTCATCATGTTACAAAATGAGTTATTATTCTCTGTAATTTTAATGTCACATATTCATAACCCCTTCCTGCTTGTTTACTTTCAATTTTTTCAAACTTTTAGATTCTTTTATTTTGACCCAGTATGTGAAGCAGCCCAGTCATGACAAATGGCACACTGTTGACCTTGTGCTCTCCCATGGTTTCTGTGTGCATGTTGTGATGTGGACTTGATGGGTGCTTCCAGGTTCAAGCTTTTACTGCCTCAAACATATCTTTGATACCAGTAAACAACATGGCCTCACCATAGAGAAGAGGAGCTTGCCACTTTTGTACAGACATATATATATGTGTGTGTGTGTGTGTGTGTGTGTGTGTGTGCATATGTATATATATGTGTGTGTGTATATGTGTATATATATATATATACATATACACACACATGTATGTGTATGTATGT